>NC_034202.2:47170482-47307659 GCF_002021735.2 Oncorhynchus kisutch | reverse complement strand
CGGATGGGGGATTCTCCTGGCTGGCTGGCGGCTCTGGCAGATCCTGGCTGGCTGGCGGCTCTGGCAGATCCTGGCTGGCTGGTGATTCTGGCATCGCCTGGCTGACTGACAGCTCTGGCAGATCCTGGCTGGCGGCTCTGGCAGCTCCTGGCTGGCGGCTCTGGCAGCTCCTGGCTGACTGGCAGCTCTGGCAGGTCCTGGCTGACTGACGCTCTGGCAGATCCTGGCTGGCTGGCAGCTCCTGGCTGGCTGCGGGCTCTGGCAGCTCCTGGCTGACTGACGGCTCTGGTAGGTCCTGGCTGGCTGACGGCTCTGACAGCTCCTGGCTGACTGACGGCTCTGGCAGCTCCTGGCTGACTGACGGCTCTGGCAGATCCTGGCTGACTGACGGCTCTGGCAGATCCTGGCTGACTGACGGCTCTGGCAGATCCTGGCTGGCTGGCGGCTCTGGCAGCTCCTGGCTGACTGACGGCTCTGGTAGGTCCTGGCTGGCTGACGGCTCTGGCAGCTCCTGGCTGACTGACGGCTCTGGCAGCTCCTGGCTGACTGACGGCTCTGGCAGCTCCTGGCTGACTGACGGCTCTGGCAGCTCCTGGCTGGCTGACGGCTCTGGCAGATCCTGGCTGGCTGGCAGCTCCTGGCTGACTGACGGCTCTGGCAGGTCCTGGCTGACTGACGGCTCTGGCAGGTCCTGGCTGACTGGCGGCTCTGGCAGCTCCTGGCTGACTGACGGCTCTGGCAGCTCCTGGCTGACTGACGGCTCTGGCAGCTCCTGGCTGGCTGACGGCTCTGGCAGATCCTGGCTGGCTGGCAGCTCCTGGCTGACTGACGGCTCTGGCAGGTCCTGGCTGACTGACGGCTCTGGCAGGTCCTGGCTGACTGGCGGCTCTGGCAGCTCCTGGCTGACTGACGGCTCTGGCAGCTCCTGGCTGACTGACGGCTATGGCAGCTCCTGGCTGGCTGACGGCTCTGGCAGATCCTGGCTGGCTGGCAGCTCCTGGCTGACTGACGGCTCTGGCAGGTCCTGGCTGACTGACGGCTCTGGCAGGTCCTGGCTGACTGGCGGCTCTGGCAGGTCCTGGCTGACTGGCGGCTCTGGCAGCTCCTGGCTGACTGGCAGCTCTGGCAGGTCCTGGCTGACTGACGGCTCTGGCAGGTCCTGGCTGACTGACGGCTCTGGTAGGTCCTGGCTGGCTGACGGCTCTGGCAGCTCCTGGCTGACTGACGGCTCTGGCAGCTCCTGGCTGACTGACGGCTCTGGCAGATCCTGGCTGGCTGGCAGCTCCTGGCTGGCTGGCGGCTCTGGCAGCTCCTGGCTGACTGACGGCTCTGGTAGGTCCTGGCTGGCTGACGGCTCTGGCAGCTCCTGGCTGACTGACGGCTCTGGCAGCTCCTGGCTGACTGACGGCTCTGGCAGATCCTGGCTGGCTGGCAGCTCCTGGCTGGCTGGCGGCTCTGGCAGCTCCTGGCTGACTGACGGCTCTGGCAGGTCCTGGCTGACTGACGGCTCTGGCAGCTCCTGGCTGACTGACGGCTCTGGCAGCTCCTGGCTGACTGACGGCTCTGGCAGATCCTGGCTGGCTGGCAGCTCCTGGCTGGCTGGCGGCTCTGGCAGCTCCTGGCTGACTGACGGCTCTGGTAGGTCCTGGCTGGCTGACGGCTCTGGCAGCTCCTGGCTGACTGACGGCTCTGGCAGCTCCTGGCTGACTGATGGCTCTGGCAGCTCCTGGCTGACTGACGGCTCAGGACAGACTGGCGGCTCTAGCAGCTCAGGACAGACGGGAGACTCTAGCAGCTCTGGACAGACGGGAGACTCTAGCAGCTCTGGACAGACGGGAGACTCTAGCAGCTCTGGACAGACGGGAGACTCTAGCAGCTCTGGACAGACGGGAGACTCTAGCAGCTCTGGACAGACGGGAGACTCTAGCAGCTCTGGACAGATGGGAGGCTCTGGCAGCGCTGGAGAGGAGGAATGCTCGGTTGAATGCTCCCCGTAGCCCGACCAGTGCGTCGAGGTGGAATAGGCCGCACTGGTCTGTGCTGGCGAACCGGGGACACCATGCGTAAGGCTGGTGCCATGTACGCCGGCCCAAGGAGACATACTGGAGACCAGGCACCTGGCTCGATGCCCACTCTAGCCCGGCCGATACGAGGAGCTGGAATGTACCGCACCGGGCTATGCACCCGCACCGGGGACACCGTGCACTCCACAGCATAACACGGTGCCTACCCGGTCTCTCTCGCTCTCCGGTAAGCACAGGAAGTTCGCCACACTCCCTGTGTGCCTCCCCCAAATTCATTTTTGGGGCTGCCTCTCGGGCTTCCTTGCCAGCCGTGTTCCCTCATATCGCTGGCTCCTCTCTCCGGCTGCCTCCGCTCTCCTGGCTGCCTCCACCTGGTTCCATGGGAGTTGATCCCTTCCAGCCAGGAAATCAGGATGACAAATATAAATTATATTTGGACACAGTTCTATTAGAACACACCAAAAACTACACATATCTAGGACTAAATATCAGCAACACAGGTAGCTTTCACATGGCTGTGAATGAGCTGAGAGACAAAGCAAGAAGAGCATTCTATGCCATTAAAAGGAACAGCAAAATCAAAATTCCAATTAGAATCTGGCTCAAAATTGTTCAATCAGTTATAGAACCAATTGCTCTATATGGCAGTGAAGTATGGGGTCCAATCTATACTGCAATACAGTTTTGCAAGACTGTATTGCAAGTGCAAAGAAAAACTCATGTAGAGCAGAATGGGGCCAATACCCCCTTCCTCATTCAGATAGAAAAAAGAGCCATCAAATTTTACAACCATCTAAAAACAATTGACCCCAAAACATTCCATCACACAGCTCTACAATGTCAAGAGATGAAACAAGAGAAGAGTCCCCTCAGCCA
Organism: Oncorhynchus kisutch; assembly: GCF_002021735.2. Classification (NCBI taxonomy): domain Eukaryota; kingdom Metazoa; phylum Chordata; class Actinopteri; order Salmoniformes; family Salmonidae; genus Oncorhynchus; species Oncorhynchus kisutch. The sequence goes on along the minus strand of NC_034202.2, from coordinate 47,304,759 downwards.
GCTGGTTCTGAGGCCCAGTTCACCAACCCAAACCACCACATAGAGCCTCAGGACAGCACTCAGAAAAGCTGGCCCAACCAAATCATCAGAAAACAAAAAGAAAAATATATCACCTACTGGAAAGACACCACAAAAAATCTAAGAAAACTTCAATGCTATTTGGCTCTAAACAGACAGTACATGGTGGCAGACTATCTGACCACTGTGACTGATAGAAAACTGAGGAAAACATTGACTAGGTACAGACTCAGTGAGCACAGTCTGGCTATAGAGACCGGTCGTCTCTACAGGCTGTGCTCACTCTGCTCCAGGGAGAGGTAGAGACAGAGCTGCATTTCCTATTACACTGTGACAAATACTCAGACCTAAGAGAATATTTCTTCCCCCAAATTATAATTCAATACAAAGAATTTGAAATGATAAAAGATGAAGAAAAAATCCTATATTTATTGGGTGAAAAGCCAAAATGTGCAGTTTTGGCAGCCAAGTATATGTCCTCCTGCCACAACCTGAGGGACAGCCAGTGAAAAGTGCAAAGTAATGTCGATAATATTTCCCATCTTGTTTTGTTTTCTCTTTCATACCACGTCATGTGTCTTCTCAGTCATGTTGACACTGGTCTACTACCAGGTCATGTGTCTTCTCAGTCATGTTGACACTGGTCTACTACCAGGTCATGTGTCTTCTCAGTCATGTTGACACTGGTCTATTACCAGGTCATGTGTCTTCTCAGTCATGTTGACACTGGTCCACTACCAGGTCATGTGTCTTCTCAGTCATGTTGATACTGGTCTACTACCAGGTCATGTGTCTTCTCAGTCAGGTTGACACTGGCCTACTACCAGGTCATGTGTCTTCTCAGTCATGTTGACACTGGTCTACTACCAGGTCATGTGTCTTCTCAGTCATGTTGACACTGGTCCACTACCAGGTCATGTGTCTTCTCAGTCAGGTTGACACTGGTCTACTACCAGGTCATGTGTCTTCTCAGTCAGGTTGACACTGGTCTACTACCAGGTCATGTGTCTTCTCAGTCATGTTGACACTGGTCTACTACCAGGTCATGTGTCTTCTCAGTCATGTTGACACTGGTCCACTACCAGGTCATGTGTCTTCTCAGTCATGTTGACACTGGTCCACTACCAGGTCATGTGTCTTCTCAGTCATGTTGACACTGGTCCACTACCAGGTCATGTGTCTTCTCAGTCATGTTGACACTGGTCTACTACCAGGTCATGTGTCTTCTCAGTCATGTTGACACTGGTCTATTACCAGGTCATGTGTCTTCTCAGTCATGTTGACACTGGTCTACTACCAGGTCATGTGTCTTCTCAGTCATGTTGACACTGGTCTACTACCAGGTCATGTGTCTTCTCAGTCAGGTTGACACTGGTCTACTACCAGGTCATGTGTCTTCTCAGTCATGTTGACACTGGTCTACTACCAGGTCATGTGTCTTCTCAGTCATGTTGACACTGGTCCACTACCAGGTCATGTGTCTTCTCAGTCATGTTGACACTGGTCTACTACCAGGTCATGTGTCTTCTCAGTCATGTTGACACTGGTCTATTACCAGGTCATGTGTCTTCTCAGTCATGTTGACACTGGTCTACTACCAGGTCATGTGTCTTCTCAGTCATGTTGACACTGGTCTACTACCAGGTCATGTGTCTTCTCAGTCAGGTTGACACTGGTCTACTACCAGGTCATGTGTCTTCTCAGTCATGTTGACACTGGTCTACTACCAGGTCATGTGTCTTCTCAGTCATGTTGACACTGGTCTACTACCAGGTCATGTGTCTTCTCAGTCATGTTGACACTGGTCTACTACCAGGTCATGTGTCTTCTCAGTCATGTTGACACTGGTCTACTACCAGGTCATGTGTCTTCTCAGTCATGTTGACACTGGTCTACTACCAGGTCATGTGTCTTCTCAGTCATGTTGACACTGGTCCACTACCAGGTCATGTGTCTTCTCAGTCATGTTGACACTGGTCTACTACCAGGTCATGTGTCTTCTCAGTCATGTTGACACTGGTCTACTACCAGGTCATGTGTCTTCTCAGTCATGTTGACACTGGTCTACTACCAGGTCATGTGTCTTCTCAGTCATGTTGACACTGGTCCACTACCAGGTCATGTGTCTTCTCAGTCATGTTGACACTGGTCTACTACCAGGTCATGTGTCTTCTCAGTCATGTTGACACTGGTCCACTACCAGGTCATGTGTCTTCTCAGTCATGTTGACACTGGTCTACTATCAGGTCATGTGTCTTCTCAGTCAGGTTGACACTGGTCTACTACCAGGTCATGTGTCTTCTCAGTCAGTTTGACACTGGTCTACTACCAGGTCATGTGTCTTCTCAGTCATGTTGACACTGGTCTACTACCAGGTCATGTGTCTCCTCAGTCATGTTGACACTGGTCTACTACCAGGTCATGTGTCTTCTCAGTCATGTTGACACTGGTCTACTACCAGGTCATGTGTCTTCTCAGTCATGTTGACACTGGTCCACTACCAGGTCATGTGTCTTCTCAGTCATGTTGACACTGGTCCACTACCAGGTCATGTGTCTTCTCAGTCATGTTGACACTGGTCTACTACCAGGTCATGTGTCTTCTCAGTCAGGTTGACACTGGTCTACTACCAGGTCATGTGTCTTCTCAGTCATGTTGACACTGGTCTACTACCAGGTCATGTGTCTCCTCAGTCATGTTGACACTGGTCTACTACCAGGTCATGTGTCTTCTCAGTCATGTTGACACTGGTCTACTACCAGGTCATGTGTCTTCTCAGTCATGTTGACACTGGTCCACTACCAGGTCATGTGTCTTCTCAGTCATGTTGACACTGGTCCACTACCAGGTCATGTGTCTTCTCAGTCATGTTGACACTGGTCTACTACCAGGTCATGTGTCTTCTCAGTCATGTTGACACTGGTCTACTACCAGGTCATGTGTCTTCTCAGTCATGTTGACACTGGTCCACTACCAGGTCATGTGTCTTCTCAGTCATGTTGACACTGGTCTACTACCAGGTCATGTGTCTTCTCAGTCATGTTGACACTGGTCTACTACCAGGTCATGTGTCTTCTCAGTCAGGTTGACACTGGTCTACTACCAGGTCATGTGTCTTCTCAGTCACGTTGACACTGGTCTACTATCAGGTCATGTGTCTTCTCAGTCATGTTGACACTGGTCTTCTACCATTGCTTGAATGTATTGTTGTTCTCATTATATTTGTTAATGGTAATCCCATATTGTTGTTGTAGTTGTTGTTAATGGTAATCCCATGTCCACTACTACTATTATTATTGTTGTTGTAGTTGTTGTTAATGGTAATCCCATGTCCACTACTACTATTATTATTGCTGTTGTAGTTGTTGTTAATGGTAATCCCATGTCCACTACTACTATTATTATTGCTGTTGTAGTTGTTGTTAATGGTAATCCCATGTCCACTACTACTATTATTATTGCTGTTGTAGTTGTTGTTAATGGTAATCCCATGTCCACTACTACTATTATTATTGCTGTTGTAGTTGTTGTTAATGGTAATCCCATGTCCACTACTACTATTATTATTGCTGTTGTAGTTGTTGTTAATGGTAATCCCATGTCCACTACTACTATTATTATTGCTGTTGTAGTTGTTGTTAATGGTAATCCCATGTCCACTACTACTATTATTATTGCTGTTGTAGTTGTTGTTAATGGTAATCCCATGTCCACTACTACTATTATTATTGCTGTTGTAGTTGTTGTTAATGGTAATCCCATGTCCACTACTACTATTATTATTGCTGTTGTAGTTGTTGTTAATGGTAATCCCATGTCCACTACTGCTATTATTATTGCTGTTGTAGTTGTTGTTAATGGTAATCCCATGTCCACTACTACTATTATTATTGCTGTTGTAGTTGTTGTTAATGGTAATCCCATGTCCACTACTACTATTATTATTGCTGTTGTAGTTGTTGTTAATGGTAATCCCATGTCCACTACTACTATTATTATTGCTGTTGTAGTTGTTGTTAATGGTAATCCCATGTCCACTACTACTATTATTATTGCTGTTGTAGTTGTTGTTAATGGTAATCCCAGGTCCACTACTACTATTATTATTGTTGTTGTAGTTGTTGTTAATGGTAATCCCATGTCCACTACTACTATTATTATTGCTGTTGTAGTTGTTGTTAATGGGTAATCCCATGTCCACTACTCTATTATTATTGCTGTTGTAGTTGTTGTTAATGGTAATTCCATGTCCACTACTACTATTATTATTGTTGTTGTAGTTGTTGTTAATGGTAATCCCATGTCCACTACTACTATTATTATTGCTGTTGTAGTGTTGTTAATGGTAATCCCATGTCCACTACTACTATTATTATTGCTGTGTAGTTGTTGTAATGGTAATCCCATGTCCACTACTACTATTATTATTGCTGTTTGTAGTTGTTGTTAATGGTAATCCCATGTCCACTACTACTATTATTATTGCTGTTGTAGTTGTTGTTAATGGTAATCCCATGTCCACTACTACTATTATTATTGCTGTTGAGTTGTTGTTAATGGTAATCCCATGTCCACTACTACTATTATATTGCTGTTGTAAGTTGTTGTTAATGGTATCCCATGTCCACTACTACTATTATTATTGCTGTTGTAGTTGTGTTAATGGTAATCCCATGTCCCACTACTGCTATTATATTGGGGTTGTTGTAGTTGTTGTTAATGGTATCCCATGTCCCACTACTGATTATTATTGCCTGTTGTAGTTGTTGTTAATGGTAATCCCATGTCCCTACTCTATTATTATTGCTGTGTAGTTGTTGTTAATGGTAATCCCATGTCCACTACTGCTATTATTATTGCTGTTGTAGTTGTTGTTATGGTAATCCCATGTCCACTACTACTATTATTATTGCTGTTGTAGTTGTTGTTAATGGTAATCCCATGTCCACTACTACTATTATTATTGTTGTTGTAGTTGTTGTTAATGGTAATCCCATGTCCACTACACTATTATTAGTGTTGTTGTAGTTGTTGTTAATGGTAATCCATGTCCACTACTGCTATTATTATTGCTGTTGTAGTTGTTGTTATGGTAATATCCCATGTCCCACTACTACTATTATTATTGGCTGTTGTAGTTGTTGTTAATGGTAATCCCATGTCCACTACTAGCTATTATTATTTCTGTTGTAGTTGTTGTTAATGGTAATCCCATGTCCACTACTACTATTATTATTGCTGTTGTAGTTGTTGTAATGGTAAATCCCATGTCCACTACTACTATTATTATTGCTGTTGTAGTTGTTGTTATGGTAATCCCATGTCCCACTACTACTATTATTATTGCTGTTGTAGTGTTGTTAATGGTAATCCCTGTCCACTACTACTATTATTATTGCTGTTGTAGTTGTTGTTAATGGTAATCCATGTCCACTACTACTATTATTATTGCTGTTGTAGTTGTTGTTAATGGTTAATCCATGTCCACTACTACTATTATATTGCTGTTTGTAGTGTTAATGGTATCCTCCTGTCCACTACTACTATTATTATTGCTGTTGTAGTGGTTTTAATGGTCAATCCCATGTCCACTACTACTATTATTATTGCTGTTGTAGTTGGTGTTAATGGTAATCCATGTCCACTACTACTATATTATTGTTGTTGTAGTTGTGTTAATGGTAATCCCATGTCCACTACTGCTATTATTATTGCTGTTGTAGTTGTTGTTAATGGTAATCCCATGTCCACTACTACTATTATTATTGCTGTTGTAGTTGTTGTTAATGGTAATCCCATGTCCACTACTACTATTATTATTGCTGTTGTAGTTGTTGTTAATGGTAATCCCATGTCCACTACTACTATTATTATTGCTGTTGTAGTTGTTGTTAATGGTAATCCCATGTCCACTACTACTATTATTATTGCTGTTGTAGTTGTTGTTAATGGTAATCCCATGTCCACTACTACTATTATTATTGCTGTTGTAGTTGTTGTTAATGGTAATCCCATGTCCACTACTACTATTATTATTGCTGTTGTAGTTGTTGTTAATGGTAATCCCATGTCCACTACTACTATTATTATTGCTGTTGTAGTTGTTGTTAATGGTAATCCCATGTCCACTACTACTATTATTATTGCTGTTGTAGTTGTTGTTAATGGTAATCCCATGTCCACTACTACTATTATTATTGCTGTTGTAGTTGTTGTTAATGGTAATCCCATGTCCACTACTACTATTATTATTGCTGTTGTAGTTGTTGTTAATGGTAATCCCATGTCCACTACTACTATTATTATTGCTGTTGTAGTTGTTGTTAATGGTAATCCCATGTCCACTACTACTATTATTATTGCTGTTGTAGTTGTTGTTAATGGTAATCCCATGTCCACTACTGCTATTATTATTGCTGTTGTAGTTGTTGTTAATGGTAATCCCATGTCCACTACTACTATTATTATTGCTTGTTGTAGTTGTTGTTAATGGTAATCCCATGTCCACTACTACTATTATTATTGCTGTTGTAGTTGTTGTTAATGGTAATCCCATGTCCACTACTACTATTATTATTTGCTGTTGTAGTTGTTTGTTAATGGTAATCCCATGTCCACTACTACTATTATTATTGCTGTTGTAGTTGTTGTTAATGGTAATCCCATGTCCACTACTACTATTATTATTGCTGTTGTAGTTGTTGTTAATGGTAATCCCATGTCCACTACTACTATTATTATTGCTGTTGTAGTTGTTGTTAATGGTAATCCCATGTCCACTACTACTATTATTATTGCTGTTGTAGTTGTTGTTAATGGTAATCCATGTCCACTACTACTATTATTATTGCTGTTGTAGTTGTTGTTAATGGTAATCCCATGTCCACTACTACTATTATTATTGCTTGTTGTAGTTTGTTGTTAATGGTAATCCCATGTCCACTACTACTATTATTATTGCTGTTGTAGTTGTTGTTAATGGTAATCCCATGTCCACTACTGCTATTATTATTGCTGTTGTAGTTGTTGTTAATGGTAATCCCATGTCCACTACTACTATTATTATTGCTGTTGTAGTTGTTGTAATGGTAATCCCATGTCCACTACTGCTATTATTATTGCTGTTGTAGTTGTTGTTAATGGTAATCCCATGTCCACTACTACTATTATTATTGCTGTTGTAGTTGTTGTTAATGGTAATCCCATGTCCACTACTACTATTATTATTGCTGTTGTAGTTGTTGTTAATGGTAATCCCATGTCCACTACTACTATTATTATTGCTGTTGTAGTTGTTGTTAATGGTAATCCCCTGTCCACTACTGCTATTATTATTGGCTGTTGTAGTTGTTGTTAATGGTAACCCATGTCCACTACTGCTATATTCTTGCTGTGTAGTTGTTGTTATGTAAGCCCATGTCCACTACTGCTATTATTATTGCCTGTTGTAGTTGTTTGTTAATGGGTAATCCCATTGTCCACTACAGCTATTATTATTGGCTGTTGTAGTGTTGTTAATGGTAATCCCATGTCCACTACTACTATTATTATTCTGTTGTAGTTGTTGTTAATGGTAATCCCATGTCCACTACTACTATTATTATTGCTGTTGTAGTTGTTTGTTAATGGTAATCCCATGTCCACTACTACTATTATTATTGTTGTTGTAGTTGTTGTTAATGGTAATCCCATGTCCACTACTGCTATTATTATTGCTGTTGTAGTTGTTGTTAATGGTAATCCCATGTCCACTACTACTATTATTATTGCTGTTGTAGTTGTTGTTAATGGTAATCCCATGTCCACTACGCTATATTATTGCTGTTGTAGTTGTTGTTAATGGTAAGTCCATGTCCACTATACTATTATTATTGCTGTTGTAGTTGTTGTTAATGGTAATCCCATGTCCACTACTGCTATTATTATTGCTGTTGTAGTTGTTGTTAATGGTAATCCCATGTCCACTACTACTATTATATTGCTGTTGTAGTTGTTGTTAATGGTAATCCCATGTCCACTACTACTATTATATTGGTTGTAGTTGTTGTAATGGTAATCCATGTCCCACTACTACTAGTATTATTGCTGTTGTTAGTTGGTTAATGGTATCCCATGTCCACTACTACTATTATATTGCTGTTGTAGTTGTTGTTAATGGTAATCCCATGTCCACTACTACTATATTATTGCTGTTGTAGTTGTTGTTAATGGTAATCCCATGTCCACTACTACTATTATTATTGCTGTTGTAGTTGTTGTTAATGGTAATCCCATGTCCACTACTACTATTATTATTGCTGTTGTTAGTTGTTGTTAATGGTAATCCCATGTCCACTACAGCTATTATTATTGCTGTTGTAGTTGTGTTAATGGTAATCCCATGTCCACTACTACTATATTATTGCTGTTGTAGTTGTTGTTAATGGTAATCCCATGTCCACTACTACTATTATTATTGCTTTGTAGGTGTTGTTAATGGTAATCCATGTCCACTACTGCATATTATTGCTGTTGTAGTTTTTGTAATGGTAATCCCATGTCCACTACTACTATTATTATTGCTGTTGTAGTTGTTGTTAATGGTAATCCCATGTCCACTACTACTATTATTATGCTGTTGTAGTTGTTGTTAATGGTAATCCCATGTCCACTACTACTATTATTATTGTTGTTGTAGTTGTTGTTAATGGTAATCCCTGTCCACTACTACTATTATTATTGCTGTTGTAGTTGTTGTTAGATGGTAATTCCCATGTCCACTAACTACTATTATTATTGCTGTTGTAGTTGTTGTTAATGGTAATCCCATGTCCACTACTACTATTATTATTGCTGTTGTAGTTGTTGTTAATGGTAATCCCATGTCCACTACTACTATTATTATTGTTGTTGTAGTTGTTGTTAATGGTAATCCCATGTCCACTACTACTATTATTATTGCTGTTGTAGTTGTTGTTAATGGTAATCCATGTCCACTACTACTATTATTATTGCTGTTGTAGTTGTTGTTAATGGTAATCCCATGTCCACTACTACTATTATTATTGCTGTTGTAGTTGTTGTTAATGGTAATCCCATGTCCACTACTACTATTATTATTGTTGTTGTAGTTGTTGTTAATGGTAATCCATGTCCACTACTACTATTATTATTGCTGTTGTAGTTGTTGTTAATGGTAATCCCATGTCCACTACTACTATTATTATTGCTGTTGTAGTTGTTGTTAATGGTAATCCCATGTCCACTACTACTATTATTATTGCTGTTGTAGTTGTTGTTAATGGTAATCCCATGTCCACTACTACTATTATTATTGCTGTTGTAGTTGTTGTTAATGGTAATCCCATGTCCACTACTACTATTATTATTGCTGTTGTAGTTGTTGTTAATGGTAATCCCATGTCCACTACTACTATTATTATTGCTGTTGTAGTTGTTGTTAATGGTAATCCCATGTCCACTACTACTATTATTATTGCTGTTGTAGTTGTTGTTAATGGTAATCCCATGTCCACTACTACTATTATTATTGCTGTTGTAGTTGTTGTTAATGGTAATCCCATGTCCACTACTACTATTATTATTGCTGTGTGTGTTGTTAATGGTATCCCATGTCCACTACTACTATTATTATTGCTGTTGTAGTTGTTGTTAATGGTAATCCATGTCCACTACTGCTATTATTATTGCTGTTGTAGTTGTTGTTAATGGTAATCCCATGTCCACTACTACTATTATTATTGCTGTTGTAGTTGTTGTTAATGGTAATCCCATGTCCACTACTACTATTATTATTGCTGTTGTAGTTGTTGTTAATGGTAATCCCATGTCCACTACTACTATTATTATTGCTGTTGTAGTTGTTGTTAATGGTAATCCCATGTCCACTATACTATTATTATTGCTGTTGTAGTTGTTGTTAATGGTAATCCCATGTCCACTACTACTATTATTATTGCTGTTGTAGTTGTTGTTAATGGTAATCCCATGTCCACTACTACTATTATTATTGCTGTTGTAGTTGTGTTAATGGTAATCCCATGTCCACTACTGCTATTATTATTGCTGTTGTAGTTGTTGTTAATGGTAATCCCATGTCCACTACTGCTATTATTATTGCTGTTGTAGTTGTTGTTAATGGTAATCCCATGTCCACTACTGCTATTATTATTGCTGTTGTAGTTGTTGTTAATGGTAATCCCATGTCCACTACTGCTATTATTATTGCTGTTGTAGTTGTGTTAATGGTAATCCCATGTCCCACTACTGCTATTATTATTGCTGTTGTAGTTGTTGTTAATGGTAATCCCATGTCCACTACTGCTATTATTATTGCTGTTGTAGTTGTTGTTAATGGTAATCCCATGTCCACTACTACTATATTATTGCTTGTTTGTTGTAGTTGTTGTTAATGGTAATCCCATGTCCACTACTACTATTATTATTGCTGTTGTAGTTGTTGTTAATGGTAATCCCATGTCCACTACTACTATTATTATTGTTGTTGTAGTTGTTGTTAATGGTAATCCCATGTCCACTACTACTATTATTATTGTTGTTGTAGTTGTTGTTAATGGTAATCCCATGTCCACTACTACTATATTATTGTTGTTGTAGTTGTTGTTATGGTAATCCCCATGCCACTACTACTATTATTATTGCTGTGTAGTTGTTTAATGGTAATCCCATGTCCACTACTACTATTATTATTGCTGTTGTAGTTGTTGTTAATGGTAATCCCATGTCCACTACTACTATTATTATTGCTGTTGTAGTTGTTGTTAATGGTAATCCCATGTCCACTACTACTATTATTATTGCTGTTGTAGTTGTTGTTAATGGTAATCCCATGTCCACTACTACTATTATTATTGCTGTTGTAGTTGTTGTTAATGGTAATCCATGTCCACTACTACTATTATTATTGCTGTTGTAGTTGTTGTTAATGGTAATCCCATGTCCACTACTACTATTATTATTGCTGTTGTAGTTGTTGTTAATGGTAATCCATGTCCACTACTACTATTATTATTGCTGTTGTAGTTGTTGTTAATGGTAATCCCATGTCCACTACTACTATTATTATTGCTGTTGTAGTTGTTGTTAATGGTAATCCCATGTCCACTACTACTATTATTATTGCTGTTGTAGTTGTTGTTAATGGTAATCCCATGTCCACTACTACTATTATTATTGCTGTTGTAGTTGTTGTTAATGGTAATCCCATGTCCACTACTACTATTATTATTGCTGTTGTAGTTGTTGTTAATGGTAATCCCATGTCCACTACTACTATTATTATTGCTGTTGTAGTTGTTGTTAATGGTAATCCATGTCCACTACTACTATTATTATTGCTGTTGTAGTTGTTGTTAATGGTAATCCCATGTCCACTACTACTATTATTATTGCTGTTGTAGTTGTTGTTAATGGTAATCCCATGTCCACTACTACTATTATTATTGCTGTTGTAGTTGTTGTTAATGGTAATCCCATGTCCACTACTACTATTATTATTGCTGTTGTAGTTGTTGTTAATGGTAATCCCATGTCCACTACTGCTATTATTATTGCTGTTGTAGTTGTTGTTAATGGTAATCCCATGTCCACTACTGCTATTATTATTGCTGTTGTAGTTGTTGTTAATGGTAATCCCATGTCCACTACTGCTATTATTATTGCTGTTGTAGTTGTTGTTAATGGTAATCCCATGTCCACTACTGCTATTATTATTGCTGTTGTAGTTGTTGTTAATGGTAATCCCATGTCCACTACTGCTATTATTATTGCTGTTGTAGTTGTTGTTAATGGTAATCCCATGTCCACTACTGCTATTATTATTGCTGTTGTAGTTGTTGTTAATGGTAATCCCATGTCCACTACTGCTATTATTATTGCTGTTGTAGTTGTTGTTAATGGTAATCCCATGTCCACTACTGCTATTATTATTGCTGTTGTAGTTGTTGTTAATGGTAATCCCATGTCCACTACTGCTATTATTATTGTTGTTGTAGTTGTTGTTAATGGTAATCCCATGTCCACTACTACTATTATTATTGTTGTTGTAGTTGTTGTTAATGGTAATCCCATGTCCACTACTACTATTATTATTGCTGTTGTAGTTGTTGTTAATGGTAATCCCATGTCCACTACTACTATTATTATTGCTGTTGTAGTTGTTGTTAATGGTAATCCCATGTCCACTACTACTATTATTATTGCTGTTGTAGTTGTTGTTAATGGTAATCCCATGTCCACTACTACTATTATTGCTGTTGTTGTAGTTGTTGTAATGGTAATCCCATGTCCACTACTACTATTATTATTGTTGTTGTAGTTGTTGTTAATGGTAATCCCATGTCCACTACTACTATTATTATTGTTGTTGTAGTTGTTGTTAATGGTAATCCCATGTCCACTACTACTATTATTATTGCTGTTGTAGTTGTTGTTAATGGTAATCCCATGTCCACTACTACTATTATTATTGTTGTTGTAGTTGTTGTTAATGGTAATCCCATGTCCACTACTACTATTATTATTGCTGTTGTAGTTGTTGTTAATGGTAATCCCATGTCCACTACTACTATTATTATTGCTGTTGTAGTTGTTGTTAATGGTAATCCCATGTCCACTACTACTATTATTATTGCTGTTGTAGTTGTTGTTAATGGTAATCCCATGTCCACTACTACTATTATTATTGCTGTTGTAGTTGTTGTTAATGGTAATCCCATGTCCACTACTACTATTATTATTGCTGTTGTAGTTGTTGTTAATGGTAATCCCATGTCCACTACTACTATTATTATTGCTGTTGTAGTTGTTGTTAATGGTAATCCCATGTCCACTACTACTATTATTATTGCTGTTGTAGTTGTTGTTAATGGTAATCCCATGTCCACTACTACTATTATTATTGCTGTTGTAGTTGTTGTTAATGGTAATCCCATGTCCACTACTACTATTATTATTGCTGTTGTAGTTGTTGTTAATGGTAATCCCATGTCCACTACTACTATTATTATTGCTGTTGTAGTTGTTGTTAATGGTAATCCCATGTCCACTACTACTATTATTATTGTTGTTGTAGTTGTTGTTAATGGTAATCCCATGTCCACTACTACTATTATTATTGCTGTTGTAGTTGTTGTTAATGGTAATCCCATGTCCACTACTGCTATTATTATTGTTGTTGTAGTTGTTGTTAATGGTAATCCCATGTCCACTACTACTATTATTATTGCTGTTGTAGTTGTTGTTAATGGTAATCCCATGTCCACTACTGCTATTATTATTGTTGTTGTAGTTGTTGTTAATGGTAATCCCATGTCCACTACTACTATTATTATTGCTGTTGTAGTTGTTGTTAATGGTAATCCCATGTCCACTACTGCTATTATTATTGTTGTTGTAGTTGTTGTTAATGGTAATCCCATGTCCACTACTACTATTATTATTGCTGTTGTAGTTGTTGTTAATGGTAATCCCATGTCCACTACTGCTATTATTATTGTTGTTGTAGTTGTTGTTAATGGTAATCCCATGTCCACTACTACTATTATTATTGCTGTTGTAGTTGTTGTTAATGGTAATCCCATGTCCACTACTACTATTATTATTGTTGTTGTAGTTGTTGTTAATGGTAATCCCATGTCCACTACTACTATTATTATTGCTGTTGTAGTTGTTGTTAATGGTAATCCCATGTCCACTACTACTATTATTATTGTTGTTGTAGTTGTTGTTAATGGTAATCCCATGTCCACTACTACTATTATTATTGTTGTTGTAGTTGTTGTTAATGGTAATCCCATGTCCACTACTACTATTATTATTGCTGTTGTAGTTGTTGTTAATGGTAATCCCATGTCCACTACTACTATTATTATTGTTGTTGTAGTTGTTGTTAATGGTAATCCCATGTCCACTACTGCTATTATTATTGCTGTTGTAGTTGTTGTTAATGGTAATCCCATGTCCACTACTACTATTATTATTGCTGTTGTAGTTGTTGTTAATGGTAATCCCATGTCCACTACTACTATTATTATTGTTGTTGTAGTTGTTGTTAATGGTAATCCCATGTCCACTACTACTATTATTATTGCTGTTGTAGTTGTTGTTAATGGTAATCCCATGTCCACTACTACTATTATTATTGTTGTTGTAGTTGTTGTTAATGGTAATCCCATGTCCACTACTACTATTATTATTGCTGTTGTAGTTGTTGTTAATGGTAATCCCATGTCCACTACTGCTATTATTATTGTTGTTGTAGTTGTTGTTAATGGTAATCCCATGTCCACTACTACTATTATTATTGCTGTTGTAGTTGTTGTTAATGGTAATCCCATGTCCACTACTGCTATTATTATTGTTGTTGTAGTTGTTGTTAATGGTAATCCCATGTCCACTACTACTATTATTATTGCTGTTGTAGTTGTTGTTAATGGTAATCCCATGTCCACTACTACTATTATTATTGTTGTTGTAGTTGTTGTTAATGGTAATCCCATGTCCACTACTACTATTATTATTGCTGTTGTAGTTGTTGTTAATGGTAATCCCATGTCCACTACTACTATTATTATTGTTGTTGTAGTTGTTGTTAATGGTAATCCCATGTCCACTACTACTATTATTATTGTTGTTGTAGTTGTTGTTAATGGTAATCCCATGTCCACTACTACTATTATTATTGCTGTTGTAGTTGTTGTTAATGGTAATCCCATGTCCACTACTACTATTATTATTGTTGTTGTAGTTGTTGTTAATGGTAATCCCATGTCCACTACTGCTATTATTATTGCTGTTGTAGTTGTTGTTAATGGTAATCCCATGTCCACTACTACTATTATTATTGCTGTTGTAGTTGTTGTTAATGGTAATCCCATGTCCACTACTACTATTATTATTGTTGTTGTAGTTGTTGTTAATGGTAATCCCATGTCCACTACTACTATTATTATTGCTGTTGTAGTTGTTGTTAATGGTAATCCCATGTCCACTACTACTATTATTATTGTTGTTGTAGTTGTTGTTAATGGTAATCCCATGTCCACTACTACTATTATTATTGCTGTTGTAGTTGTTGTTAATGGTAATCCCATGTCCACTACTACTATTATTATTGCTGTTGTAGTTGTTGTTAATGGTAATCCCATGTCCACTACTGCTATTATTATTGTTGTTGTAGTTGTTGTTAATGGTAATCCCATGTCCACTACTACTATTATTATTGCTGTTGTAGTTGTTGTTAATGGTAATCCCATGTCCACTACTGCTATTATTATTGTTGTTGTAGTTGTTGTTAATGGTAATCCCATGTCCACTACTACTATTATTATTGCTGTTGTAGTTGTTGTTAATGGTAATCCCATGTCCACTACTGCTATTATTATTGTTGTTGTAGTTGTTGTTAATGGTAATCCCATGTCCACTACTACTATTATTATTGCTGTTGTAGTTGTTGTTAATGGTAATCCCATGTCCACTACTGCTATTATTATTGTTGTTGTAGTTGTTGTTAATGGTAATCCCATGTCCACTACTACTATTATTATTGCTGTTGTAGTTGTTGTTAATGGTAATCCCATGTCCACTACTACTATTATTATTGTTGTTGTAGTTGTTGTTAATGGTAATCCCATGTCCACTACTACTATTATTATTGCTGTTGTAGTTGTTGTTAATGGTAATCCCATGTCCACTACTACTATTATTATTGTTGTTGTAGTTGTTGTTAATGGTAATCCCATGTCCACTACTACTATTATTATTGTTGTTGTAGTTGTTGTTAATGGTAATCCCATGTCCACTACTACTATTATTATTGCTGTTGTAGTTGTTGTTAATGGTAATCCCATGTCCACTACTACTATTATTATTGTTGTTGTAGTTGTTGTTAATGGTAATCCCATGTCCACTACTGCTATTATTATTGCTGTTGTAGTTGTTGTTAATGGTAATCCCATGTCCACTACTACTATTATTATTGCTGTTGTAGTTGTTGTTAATGGTAATCCCATGTCCACTACTACTATTATTATTGTTGTTGTAGTTGTTGTTAATGGTAATCCCATGTCCACTACTACTATTATTATTGCTGTTGTAGTTGTTGTTAATGGTAATCCCATGTCCACTACTACTATTATTATTGTTGTTGTAGTTGTTGTTAATGGTAATCCCATGTCCACTACTACTATTATTATTGCTGTTGTAGTTGTTGTTAATGGTAATCCCATGTCCACTACTGCTATTATTATTGTTGTTGTAGTTGTTGTTAATGGTAATCCCATGTCCACTACTACTATTATTATTGCTGTTGTAGTTGTTGTTAATGGTAATCCCATGTCCACTACTGCTATTATTATTGTTGTTGTAGTTGTTGTTAATGGTAATCCCATGTCCACTACTACTATTATTATTGCTGTTGTAGTTGTTGTTAATGGTAATCCCATGTCCACTACTACTATTATTATTGTTGTTGTAGTTGTTGTTAATGGTAATCCCATGTCCACTACTACTATTATTATTGCTGTTGTAGTTGTTGTTAATGGTAATCCCATGTCCACTACTACTATTATTATTGTTGTTGTAGTTGTTGTTAATGGTAATCCCATGTCCACTACTACTATTATTATTGTTGTTGTAGTTGTTGTTAATGGTAATCCCATGTCCACTACTACTATTATTATTGCTGTTGTAGTTGTTGTTAATGGTAATCCCATGTCCACTACTACTATTATTATTGTTGTTGTAGTTGTTGTTAATGGTAATCCCATGTCCACTACTGCTATTATTATTGCTGTTGTAGTTGTTGTTAATGGTAATCCCATGTCCACTACTACTATTATTATTGCTGTTGTAGTTGTTGTTAATGGTAATCCCATGTCCACTACTACTATTATTATTGTTGTTGTAGTTGTTGTTAATGGTAATCCCATGTCCACTACTACTATTATTATTGCTGTTGTAGTTGTTGTTAATGGTAATCCCATGTCCACTACTACTATTATTATTGTTGTTGTAGTTGTTGTTAATGGTAATCCCATGTCCACTACTACTATTATTATTGCTGTTGTAGTTGTTGTTAATGGTAATCCCATGTCCACTACTACTATTATTATTGCTGTTGTAGTTGTTGTTAATGGTAATCCCATGTCCACTACTACTATTATTATTGCTGTTGTAGTTGTTGTTAATGGTAATCCCATGTCCACTACTACTATTATTATTGCTGTTGTAGTTGTTGTTAATGGTAATCCCATGTCCACTACTACTATTATTATTGTTGTTGTAGTTGTTGTTAATGGTAATCCCATGTCCACTACTACTATTATTATTGCTGTTGTAGTTGTTGTTAATGGTAATCCCATGTCCACTACTGCTATTATTATTGTTGTTGTAGTTGTTGTTAATGGTAATCCCATGTCCACTACTACTATTATTATTGCTGTTGTAGTTGTTGTTAATGGTAATCCCATGTCCACTACTGCTATTATTATTGCTGTTGTAGTTGTTGTTAATGGTAATCCCATGTCCACTACTACTATTATTATTGCTGTTGTAGTTGTTGTTAATGGTAATCCCATGTGGCTGTTGGTCCATTTATTTATATATATTTTTATTATATTGTTCGATATTATTATTACATTATTATATATATGTATCCTTTGACAATGTAAGTAATAATGAACTTGCCATGTCAATAAAGTCAATTGAATTGAATTGAGAGACAGAGAGAGAGAGACAGAGACAGAGACAGACAGAGAGAGACAGAGAGAGACAGAGAGAGACGCCCGGACCTGAGAGAGCCTTTTATGTCTCTATGTTGGTTAGGTCAGGGTGTGATGTGGGGTGGGCATTCTATGTTTTGGCCGGGTATGGTTCAGGGACAGCGGTCTATCGTTGTCTCTGATTGGTTAGGTCAGGGTGTGATGTGGGGTGGGCATTCTATGTTTTGGCCGGGTATGGTTCAGGGACAGCTGTCTATCGTTGTCTCTGATTGGGGATCCTACTTAGGTAGCCCTTTTCCCCTCCTTTCAGTGTGGGTAGTTGACTTTGTTAGAGGCACTATAGCCGAAGTTCAGCGTCACGGTCGTGTCCTTGTTTTGTTGGCTACATTTTCTATAAATGAAGGGAATATGTACGCTCACCACCCTGCGCCTTGGTCCACTTCTTACGACGCCGTGACACAGAGAGACAGAGAGAACAGGAGGGTTTGTGTGTTGAAGTCGATGAAAATAACAAAATCAACCGGACAGACATTTACATAATAGATTAATGATTAGTAATAAAGTCTTTCCAGTGCCATGTGTGAAGAGGCCAAATGACACAATGTTCTCTACACAGAGATTATGCAAAACACACAAACACACACGTCACTGACACACACTTTCTCTTTTGGATCATAAGGGAAAATGGTGAAATCACAAATAAATACAGAGAAATCTGACCTGAACACACTCTCACAGAGGCACATACCACACACACACACTCAGAGGCACGTACACACACACACACTCACAGAGGCACGTACACACACACACACACACACACACAGAGGCACGTACACACACACACACACACACACACAGAGGCACGTACACACACACAGAGGCACGTACACACACACACACACACACACACACACACACAGAGGCACGTACACACACACACACAGAGGCACGTACACACACACACACACACACACAGAGGCACGTACACACACTCTCTTACCGTGAGGGAGGTGAAGGTCATGCACATGCCTCCGAAGCCGTTGAACGTCAGAGCGATGAAGATGAGTACAGACAGCTCTGTGGAGGAAGGTGGAGAAAGTGTCAGATACACAAACACAACACTGTTTTTGGAACAACCAGAAACTAGTGGCAACATGACGAAGAGCAAAACCCCATGAAACATGTTATTTATTAAACAACGTTAAAATGAAGTGCTCGGTAACACCAACAACTCATGGCAACTGATCTGTCACCAACGTGAAGGAGAGAAAACAGGAACGTTGCTGGAGCATTGAAACACATCATCCTGAGACGTTTGAAAACATCACATGTGTGTTGTAACAGCACTTAATCACCTTGCCAGGAACTGGGAGCACAACAGGAAATGGTTGTTTTGACTTGTGTTTAGTGTAGATGAACATGCCTTCTCTTTAGGTGGTGTTTCCTCTCTACAGCCTCTAAACACTATGATGGTGTTTACCCCTCTCTACAGCCTCTAAACACTATGATGGTGTTTCCTCTCTCTACAGCCTCTAAACACTATGATGGTGTTTCCTCTCTCTACAGCCTCTAAACACTATGATGGTGTTTCCTCTATAGCCTCTAAACACTATGATGGTGTTTCCTCTCCCTACAGCCTCTAAACACTATGATGGTGTTTCCTCTATAGCCTCTAAACACTATGATGGTGTTTCCTCTCTACAGCCTCTAAACACTATGATGGTGTTTCCTCTCTACAGCCTCTAAACACTATGATGGTGTTTCCTCTCTACAGCCTCTAAACACTATGATGGTGTTTCCTCTACAGCCTCTAAACACTATGATGGTGTTTCCTCTCTACAGCCTCTAAACACTATGATGGTGTTACCCCTCTCTACAGCCTCTAAACACTATGATGGTGTTTCCTCTCTACAGCCTCTAAACACTATGATGGTGTTTCCTCTCTACAGCCTCTAAACACTATGATGGTGTTTCCTCTCTACAGCCTCTAAACACTATGATGGTGTTTCCTCTCTACAGCCTCTAAACACTATGATGGTGTTTCCTCTCTACAGCCTCTAAACACTATGATGGTGTTTCCTCTCTACAGCCTCTAAACACTATGATGGTGTTTCCTCTACAGCCTCTAAACACTATGATGGTGTTTCCTCTACAGCCTCTAAACACTATGATGGTGTTTCCTCTCTACAGCCTCTAAACACTATGATGGTGTTACCCCTCTCTACAGCCTCTAAACACTATGATGGTGTTTCCTCTACAGCCTCTAAACACTATGATGGTGTTACCCCTCTCTACAGCCTCTAAACACTATGATGGTGTTTCCTCTACAGCCTTTTTTTTATTTATTTTTATTTCACCTTTATTTAACCAGGTAGGCTAGTTGAGAACACCTTTATTTAACCAGGTAGGCTAGTTGAGAACACCTTTATTTAACCAGGTAGGCTAGTTGAGAACACCTTTATTTAACCAGGTAGGCTAGTTGAGAACACCTTTATTTAACCAGGTAGGCTAGTTGAGAACAAGTTCTCATTTGCAACTGCGACCTGGCCAAGATAAAGCATAGCAGTGTGAGCAGACAACAAAGAGTTACACATGGAGTAAACAATTAACAAGTCAATAACACAGTAGAAAACAAAGGGGGCGTCTATATACAATGTGTGCAAAAGGCATGAGGAGGTAGGCGAATAATTACAATTTTGCAGATTAACACGAGTGATGAATGATCAGATGGTCATGTACAGGTAGAGATATTGGTGTGCAAAAGAGCAGAAAAGTAAATAAATAAAAACAGTATGGGGATGAGGTAGGTGAAAAAGGGTGGGCTATTTACCAATAGACTATGTACAGCTGCAGCGATCGGTTAGCTGCTCAGATAGCTGATGTTTGAAGTTGGTGAGGGAGATAAAAGTCTCCAACTTCAGCGATTTTTGCAATTCGTTCCAGTCACAGGCAGCAGAGTACTGGAACGAAAGGCGGCCAAATGAGGTGTTGGCTTTAGGGATGATCAGTGAGATACACCTGCTGGAGCGCGTGCTACGGATGGGTGTTGCCATCGTGACCAGTGAGCTGAGATAAGGCGGAGCTTTACCTAGCATGGACTTGTAGATGACCTGGAGCCAGTGGGTCTGGCGACGATAATGTAGCGAGGGCCAGCCGACTAGAGCATACAAGTCGCAGTGGTGGGTGGTATAAGGTGCTTTAGTGACAAAACGGATGGCACTGTGATAGACTGCATCCAGTTTGCTGAGTAGAGTGTTGGAAGCCATTTTGTAGATGACATCGCCGAAGTCGAGGATCGGTAGGATAGTCAGTTTTACTAGGGTAAGCTTGGCGGCGTGAGTGAAGGAGGCTTTGTTGCGGAATAGAAAGCAGACTCTTGATTTGATTTTCGATTGGAGATGTTTGATATGAGTCTGGAAGGAGAGTTTGCAGTCTAGCCAGACACCTAGGTACTTATAGACGTCCACATATTCTAGGTCGGAACCATCCAGGGTGGTGATGCTATTCGGGCATGCGGGTGCAGGCAGCGACCGGTTGAAAAGCATGCATTTGGTTTTACTAGCGTTTAAGAGCAGTTGGAGGCCACGGAAGTAGTGTTGTATGGCATTGAAGCTTGTTTGGAGGTTAGATAGCACAGTGTCCAAAGACGGGCCGAAAGTATATAGAATGGTGTCGTCTGCGTAGAGGTGGATCAGGGAATCGCCCGCAGCAAGAGCAACATCATTGATATACACAGAGAAAAGAGTCGGCCCGAGAATTGAACCCTGTGGCACCCCCATAGAGACTGCCAGAGGACCGGACAGCATGCCCTCCGATTTGACACACTGAACTCTGTCTGCAAAGTAATTGGTGAACCAGGCAAGGCAGTCATCCGAAAAACCGAGGCTCCTGAGTCTGCCGATAAGAATATGGTGATTGACAGAGTCGAAAGCCTTGGCAAGGTCGATGAAGACGGCTGCACAGTACTGTCTTTTATCGATGGCGGTTATGATATCGTTGAGTACCTTGAGTGTGGCTGAGGTGCACCCATGACCGGCTCGGAAACCAGATTGCACAGCGGAGAAGGTACGGTGGGATTCGAGATGGTCAGTGACCTGTTTGTTGTGACCTGTTTGTTGACTCTAAACACTATGATGGTGTTTCCTCTCTACAGCCTCTAAACACTATGATGGTGTTTCCTCTCTACAGCCTCTAAACACTATGATGGTGTTTCCTCTACAGGCTCTAAACACTATGATGGTGTTTCCTCTCTACAGCCTCTAAACACTATGATGGTGTTTCCTCTCTACAGCCTCTAAACACTATGATGGTGTTTCCTCTCTACAGCCTCTAAACACTATGATGGTGTTACCTCTCTCTACAGCCTCTAAACACTATGATGGTGTTTCCTCTACAGCCTCTAAACACTATGATGGTGTTTCCTCTACATCCTCTAAACACTATGATGGTGTTACCCCTCTCTACAGCCTCTAAACACTATGATGGTGTTACCCCTCTCTACAGCCTCTAAACACCATGATGGTGTTTCCTCTCTATAGCCTCTAAACACTATGATGGTGTTTCCTCTACAGCCTCTAAACACTATGATGGTGTTTCCTCTATAGCCTCTAAACACTATGATGGTGTTTCCTCTACAGGCTCTAAACACTATAATGGTGTTTCCTCTCTACAGCCTCTAAACACTATGATGGTGTTTCCTGTCTAGTGGAGAATTAGATCCTTTCTTCTAGATTAGGATTGTAATGTTTAACATTGACTTATGTCCGGTGCCTTCAGAAAGTATTCAGACCCCTGGACTTATTGTTACGTTACAGCCTTTTTTCTAAAATGGATTAAATAGTTGCTTTTTCTCATCAATCTACACACAATACCCCATATTGACAAAGCAAAAACAGGTTTTTGTACATTTTGGCCAATAAAAAAAGACGACATCTGAAATATAATTTACCTATGTCTTGACCCATTACTCAGTACTTTGTTGAAGCACCTTCGGCACTGATTACAGCCTCCAGTCTTCTTGGGTATGACTTGGCTGTGTGTTTAGGGTATTCTATAACTTCTTGGATATAGGGGGCCCGTTTTAAGCGCAATATTTTGTCATGAAAAGATGCTCGACTATGCATATAATTGACAGCTTTGGAAAGAAAACACTCTGACGTTTCCAAAACTGCAAAGATATTATCTGTGAGTGCCACAGAACTCATGCTACAGGCGAAACCAAGATGAAACTTCAACCAGGAAATGGGCAGATTTTTTGAAGCTCTGTTTTCCATTGTCTCCTTATATGGCTGTGAATGCGCCGGGAATGAGCCTGCCCTTTCTATCGTTTCTCCAAGGTGTCTGCAGCATTGTGACGTATTTGTAGGCATATCATTGGAAGATTGGCCATAAGAGACTACATTTACCAGGGGTCCGCCCGGTGTCCTTTGTCTAAATTGGTGTGTAATCTACAAGCTGCACGCAGTAATCCAGTGATTGAGAGGAGAGAGGAGGCTTTCAACGAACGATATATCATGAAGAGATATGTGAAAAACACCTTGAGGATTGATTCTAAACAACGTTTACCATATTTCAGTCGATATTATGGAGTTAATTTGGAAAAAAGTTCTGCGTTTTGAAGACTGAATTTTCTGGTTTTTTTGGTAGCCAAACGTGACGCACCAAACGGAGCAATTTCTCCTAAACAAATTATCTTTCAGGAAAAACTGAGCATTTGCTATCTAACTAATAGTCTCCTCATTGAAAACATCTGAAGTTCTTCAAAGGTAATGATTTTATTTGAATGATTTTCTGTTTTTTGTGAAAATGTTGCCTGCTAATAATAACGCTAAATGCTACGCTAGGTGCGCTAGCTGTTACACAAATGCTTGTTTTGCTATGGTTGAGAAGCATATTTAGAAAATCTAAGATGACAGTGTTGTTAACAAAAGGCTAAGCTTGAGAGCTAGCATATTAATTTCATTTCATTTGCGATTTTCATGAATAGTTAACGTTGTGTTATGCTAATGAGCTGCGGGGATAATTACACTCCTGGATACAGGTTTTTTTCGTACCTAAACGTGACGCACCAAACGGAGCGATTTCTCCTAAACAAATAATCTTTCAGGAAAAACTGAGCATTTGCTATCTAACTGAGAGTCTCCTCATTGAAAACATCTGAAGTTCTTCAAAGGTAATGATTTTATTTGAATGATTTTCTGGTTTTTGTGAAAATGTTGCCTGCTAATGCTAACGCTAAATGCTAAGCTAGCTGCGCTAGCTGTTACACAAATGCTTGTTTTGCTATGGTTGAGAAGCATATTTTGAAAATCTGAGATGACAGTGTTGTTAACAAAAGGCTAAGCTTGAGAGCTAGCATATTCATTTAATTTAATTTGCGATTTTCATGAATAGTTAACGTTGCGTTATGGTAATGAGCTTGAGGCTGTATTCACAATCCCGGATCCGGGATGGCTCGACGCAAGAAGTTAAAAGATGTTGGTAATTGAATAGTTTTTTTTTTTTTTTTGTTCATTTCATTTCACCCCCAGAATAATTATTTATACTGTGATGGAGTGTGTAAAATTCCAATGAAATGTACCATTTTACTGCCCAAGAAGTTGGGCCTGCCCTCCAGGACACCTTACAGTACGACACCAAGATAATCAAGGACCGCAGCCAAGATAGCCTGTTCTACCCACAGACCATCAGGCTGCTGAATAGCTACCACTAGTAAGCTACCTACACATGGGCACTGTAACCTGCTATTATATCATGTGACCAATACACTGTAATCTAATCAACATATTACAGCTACTCACCATCAGGATTGTATGCACCGTAGGAGATGAGGAGACAGGAAAAGGAGAAACAGGCACTGGAATACACAGACAACACATCAAAACATTACACAATACATGAATATATTACACAATACATGAATATTAATATGTTACACAATTCATTATACACTACATTAGACAATTCATTATACACTACATTAGACAATTCATTATACACTACATTAGACAATTCATTATACACTACATTAGACAATTCATTATACACTATATTAGACAATTCATTATACAATACATTAGACAATTCATTACACACTACATTAGACAATTCATTATACACTACATTAGACAATTCATTAGACAATTCATCATACACTACATTAGACAATTCATCAATACATTGGAGAATTCATCAATAGATTACACAATTCAATACATTGGACCAGTTGTTCCCAAACCCCCAGGGGTACGCGCAATGCCGTCGGGGGTATGCCAAATACAAATGTGATTCCCATAAAAAATATTTTAAAAATGAAACCATCTGGTGTTCAGCGAAATAACAACACAATGTCAAATACAGGGAGCCTAGTTAAATAATTAACATCCAATCACATTAACCGGTACTCATCCAATCACATTAAATCGGTACTCTGAGGGAATTACACTAACGGTCTATATGTAGCCAAACGTTACTCTCTGAGGGAATTACACTAACGGTCGTGATTGTAGCCAAACATTACTCTGAGGGAATTACACTAACGGTCTGTATATAGCTAAACGTTACTCTGAGGGAATTACACTAACGGTCTGTATGTAGCCAAACGTTACTCTGAGGGAATCCCACTAATGGTCTGTATGTAGCCAAACGTTACTCTGAGGGAATTACACTAACGGTCTGTATGTAGCCAAACGTTACTCTCTGAGGGAATTACACTACCGTATGTAGCCAAACGTTACTCTCTGAGGGAATTACACTAACGGTCTGTATGTAGCCAAACGTTATTCTCTGAGGGAATTACACTAACGGTCTGTATGTAGCCAAACGTTACTCTGAGGGAATCCCACTAACGGTCTGTATGTAGCCAAACGTTACTCTCTGAGGGAATCCCACTAACGGTCTGTATGTAGCCAAACGTTACTCTGAGGGAATCCCACTAACGGTCTGTATGTAGCCAAACGTTACTCTCTGAGGGAATCCCACTAACGGTCTGTATGTAGCCAAACATTACTCTCTGAGGAAAACCTTCCCTCTTGGACATTTAGAAACATTTTGTTCTTAACTGACTTGCCTAGTTAAATATAGGTTACATTAAAAGCAACAGATACCATTCAGAAGGGTCTTCTATGGTAAGTGGCTAGGACAATCAAGACCCATACTATTGTGGAGGACTTCATTCTTCCTGCTGCCGCGGATATGGATGGGACAATGCTGGGGGGAAAGGCCCAAAAACTATGCAGATAATGCTTTCGAACAACACTATTTCACAACACATCAGTAACATGGCAGGAGATGTTCTGAAACAATTACTGCTTCGCATACAAGCCAGTGAATTCTATGCGTTACAGCTGGATGAGTCAACAGACATGGCGGGCCTGGCACAGCTCCTGGTATTTGTCCGTTACGTTTATGGGGGGGGGGTCAATTAAGGAAGACATCCTCTTCTGGACAACAGGAGAGGATCTTTTTTAAGTACTGGACAGCTTTGTGACATCAAATGGACTACGGTGTTCAAGATGTGTTGGTGTCTGTACTGATGGAGCAAAAGCCATGACAGGGAGACGTAGTGGAGTGGTAACGTGCGTGCAAGCAGTTGCTCCCGACTCCACGTGGGTACACTGCAGCATCCACCGTGAGGCTCTTGGGTCCACTGCAGCATCCTCCTAGAGGCTCTTGGGTACACTGCAGCATCCACCTAGAGGCTCTTGGGTACAGTGCAGCATCCACCGAGAGGCTCTTGTGTACACTGCAGCATCCACAGAGAGGCTCTTGGGTACACTGCAGCATCCACCTAGAAGCTCTTGGGTACACTGCAGCATCCACCGAGAGGCTCTTGGGTACACTGCAGCATCCACAGAGAGGCTCTTGCTGCCAAGGGAATGCCTGACAGCTTGAAAGACATTTTGACACTACAGTGAAAATGGTTAACTTCATTAAAGCAAGGCCCCTGAACTCTCGTGTATTTTCTGCACTATGCAATGACATGGGCAGGGACCATGTAACGCTTCTACAACATACAGAAGTGCGCTGGTTATCAAGGGGCAAAGAATTGACACATTTTTTTAAATTGAGAGACGAGCTTAAAGTTCTTAACTGACCATAATTTTCACTTGACTGATGACGAGTTTCTCACACGACTGGCCAATCTGGGTGATGTTTTTTTCTCGGCAGAATGATTTTAATGTAATAATCACAGGGACTCTCTGCAACTATATTCAATATTTTTGTGTGCAAATTAACTCAAGCTTACGGACAATGTCAAATGTGATATAGCGAAGCACCTGCGTGAGCTGGATGCGCAATTCCGCAGGTACTTTCCTGAAACGGACAACACAAACAACTGGATTCCCTTTCATGCCCTGCCTCCAGTCCACTTACCGATATCTGAACAAGAGAGCCTCATCAAAATTACAAGTGGTTCTGTGAAAACTTTATTTTATTAGAAGCAACTGCCCGATTTTTGGATTGGGCTGCACCCAGAGTATCCTGCCTTGGCAAATCACGCTGTTAAGACACTGATGCCCTTCGCAACTACGTACCTATGTGAGAGTGGAATCTCGGCCCTCACTAGCATGAAAACTAAATAGAGGCACAGACTGTGTGGGAAATGATTTAAGACAATTCATCAATACACTAGCCAATACATTACCCTATTCATCAATACATTAGACAAGTAATCAATACATTAGACAAGTAATACATACATACATTAGACAATGCATTAGACAATTCATCAATACATTAGACAAGTAATCAATACACTAGACAATACATCAGCACACTAGACAATACATCAGCACACTAGACAATACATCAGCACACTAGACAATACATTAGACAATACAAATCGTGCAAATCAGACCATCAGACCAACAGACCAACTACACACACACACCCAACCAACTGAACTGAACTGTTCAGACTGAGACTATACACACAGACACATCCCTCCCTCTCACCCTCTCCTACCTGCCCAGTAGTCGTAGGTTTCGTGGGCCGTATTTGTCCATGACGATGCCCAGCGGCAGAGTGATGGCTGAGAGGAGAAATGATCCCACGGTGAAGGCCAGGTTCAACATCTCATCCTGGTCCTTACAGATGAGCCAGCCGTTCATCCTCATGGGTCCGTAATGGTCCTGGGGAGCCAGAGGCCTCATCTCTACTCCATCCCCCAGCCCCACCACACCCTCCTCCTCTGAGTAGTAATCACTGTATTCATCATTGACCCCTGGTGGAGGGTGGGGGACAGACAGGTTGGGGGAGGAGGTGTGGTTACCTAGAGAGAAGACATGTGTCAGTAAAGGAATCTTAAAAGGGGATGTGTCAGTAAAGGAATCTTAAAAGGGGATGTGTCAGTAAAGAGTAGGTCAAAGAGAGGCCACATAAAGATGGTGGTCTTACCTTCTCCATTGCACATGTAGGAGTAGTAACCTTCAGACTTCAGCATGATGAGTAGTGATCCCCAGCCCAGCAGGACAGCTGAGAAAAACAGGTTCTCTATGATGGCTGTCAATGCCATCCACCATCGCCTGGCGAATGCTGTGGCCAGGGACGGAGCCATGACCAGACGAGGGGGTGGGGGGGGAGAAGAAGAAAATGTTCTAGACAGAATGTAGTGAGGCCCTCTGCCAGTATCTCTGGAGATCAGGGTTCACAGGTCTGTTGAAAACAGAGAGGTTATTTCAGCAGCTGTCCACTCTGGGTAGTGGTTGTATTGAATATAATATCATATGACCACAGTTACATTATTTACTGTTACTTTATATTGCTCAGGAACAGTCTGAATGTTGCTGATCACCATAGGAACCAACAACCCCACCCAACCAAATCTCATAACTCTTATGTGACCACGTGGTCCTTTGACCTTCAATGTGATTCCTATGCAACTCTCTCTTTGCTGGGTCCATGAGAGTCATTTCCTCCCCCACTCCCCCTCCCTGTTATTTCTCAACTTCTCCCACCTTCCCGCTATAGGACACATGGACGCGCACATACAACCGGGTGTAATTACCTAGGTAACAGTGTGACAGTGACACGTCTTAACTGAAATCTACTGGACCGGTGCGTGTTCTACCGGTGTCCAGCTACAACAGCAACGTTTCAGAGAAGGGCTGAAGGTGGCGGGGGAGTCAATTACGCGCTGGAGGCAATGACGGACTTCTGTTCCATACCTGGTGCGGAAACTGATGAATGACTAACCGGTCCGAACTGGACTTGCCTGCCGCCTCTCTCTCTCTCTCTCAACTCATTCTTAACACATTAGCGCAGCAAACAGACGCCAGATAAACAAACCGAGTTCATCTAATCATAACTCTGGAGCAAGAGACAAAACCACTTCAGAGAATAACGATAGGCCAAACCACTAGCTAATAATGGGTAGTTAATGGATACTGGATTCACCAGGTTTATAAAACAGGTGCGCAAACAATTTCTCCAATGTTGCCCAGATTATTCTATAGAATCCCTGCCTCTCCACATTACTGAATCCCAGAGGAATGAATGAATGGAATCACTGTTTTTTCACCGCGACACTAACATTATAGATCAACTGTAATGCTTATTCTTAACTTGGGAGAAATACATGTAACTCGAATTATAACATGAAAACAATAGACCTATTCTAACGACCATTAATTACAACATGAAAACCTATTGCAATCTATTTAGCACAGCACGTTTGTAATAAAAGTACCCTGGGTGAAGACAGGTATGACTCCATGTAGGCATATTCCAGATTCATTGCATACCTGTGAGTCCCACACAGACAGCCGAGACAGAAATTCAGAGTTTTTCAGAATTCTTCAATTCTTCTTCTTTTGATATGTTCCTCGGAGATATCAACCCTCCAGCTTTCTCTTTCTCTCTTTCTGTCTTTCTGTCTGTCTTTCTTTCTTTCTTTCTTTCTTTCTTTCTTTCTTTCTTTCTTTCTTTCTTTCTTTCTTTCTTTCTTTCTTTCAATAACCGACATCTGCACGGAGGAGCTTTTACACGCGCTCCTGTCTTCCTATTGGCTGCCGGAGGTGCCGCTGGAACACTGCTACAGCCAATCAGAGCACCCTCACAGTCGTCCACCGAGACAGAGAGAGAGAGAGAGAGAGAGAGAGAGAGAGAGGGAAGGAAGCAAGGAGGAAATAATATAGGCCTGTCCTACTGACAAAGATGGCGTTTTGATTAAGTGAGCTTTTGATTAAGATAGATTAAGTGATTTGGAACCAGATGTTAATAATATTAAAGTCATTTCATTTTATTTGTTCATCAGATTGGTTCCAGTTTAGTCAGCCCTGTACATCAGAATGGTTCCAGTTTAGTCAGCCCTGTACATCAGAATGGTTCCAGTTTAGTCAGCCCTGTACATCAGAATGGTTCCAGTTTAGTCAGCCCTGTACATCAGAATGGTTCCAGAATGGTTCCAAACAACAGTTCCCCACAAAACAACAGTTCCCCAAAAAACAACAGGTCCCTGCAAAACAACAGTTCCCCACAAAACAACAGTTCCCCACAAAACAACAGCTCCCCACAAAACAACAGCTCCCCACAAAACAACAGCTCCCCACAAAACAACAGCTCTTCACAAAACAACAGCTCCCCACAAAACAACAGCTCCCCACAAAACAACAGCTCCCCACAAAACAACAGCTCCCCACAAAACAACAGTTCCCCACAAAACAACAGCTCCCCACAAAACAACAGCTCCCCACAAAACAACAGCTCCCCACAAAACAACAGCTCCCCACAAAACAACAGCTCCCCACAAAACAACAGCTCCCCACAAAACAACAGCTCCCCGCAAAACAACAGCTCCCCGCAAAACAACAGCTCCCCGCAAAACAACAGCTCCCCGCAAAACAACAGCTTCCCACAAAACAACAGCTTCCCACAAAACAACAGCTCCCCACAAAACAACAGCTTCCCACAAAACAACAGCTCCCCACAAAACAACAGCTCCCCACAAAACAACAGCTCCCCACAAAACAACAGCTCCCCACAAAACAACAGCTCTTCACAAAACAACAGCTCCCCACAAAACAACAGTTGCCCAAAAAACAACAGTTCCCGGGCACCGATTAAGGCAGCCCCCTGCACCTCTCTGATTCAGATGGGTTGGGTTAAATGCGAAATACACATTTCAGTTGAATGTATTCAGTTCTGCAACTGACTAGGACTAAGGAGTTGTATGCTTGAAGAAGGATATTTTTGTTAGGTTTGATAATATGCACTAGCTTATTAGTTAACTAGCTTGCTAACTGAGCCATGCAGTCACACACACTTCATATAAAACCAATTGGCTTGTAAGGGCAGCACAATGCACACAACACTAAATGCTTCACCAAGCTAGCTACCTAGCGACTGTAGCTAACATTATCATTAAATCACAATGGATTAGTTTCCATGAAGCAGCTACTTGTAGTTGGCTGCTGAGAGTCAATGCAGTGTCTATTTTACCTAGCTAGCTAACAAATTATGCTAACCATTTAGCTATCTATCTAAATGTACCTATGGGCTGTATGCAATTATGGATCTTGAATTAAATGGTTTCTTTGTAATTGTTCTATCTAGTTATCTAGCTGTGTCCATCTGGCAAGTATCAACAAGGGTTTTCTACAACAACCGCAACATTAGTCCAGCTTCTTGCAATTTCGATGAGGCTCACTTGTTCAGATATCGAGCCTCTCAGTGGATGCTGCAGTGTACCCAAGAGCCTCTCGGTGGATGCTGCAGTGTACCCAAGAGCCTCTAGGTGGATGCTGCAGTGTACCCAAGAGCCTCTCGGTGGATGCTGCAGTGTACCCAAGAGCCTCTCGGTGGATGCTGCAGTGTACCCAAGAGCCTCTAGGTGGATGCTGCAGTGTACCCAAGAGCCTCTCGGTGGATGCTGCAGTGTACCCAAGAGCCTCTCGGTGGATGCTGCAGTGTACCCAAGAGCCTCTCGGTGGATGCTGCAGTGTACCCAAGAGCCTCTCGGTGGATGCTGCAGTGTACCCAAGAGCCTCCTGGTGGATGCTACAGTGTACCCAAGAGCCTCTCGGTGGATGTTACAGTGTACCCAAGTGGCGTTGGGAGCAAGCGCGTTACCATTCCACTATATCTCCCTGTCATGACTTTTGCGGCATCAGAACAAATACCAACATGAGCAGTAGCTACGTTTGGCTACATACGGACCGTTAGTGGAATTCCCTCAGAGTACCGATTAATGTGATTGGATGTTAATTATTTGACTAGGCTCCCTGTATTTGCCATTGTGTTGTTATTTCGCTGAACACCAGATGGTTTTCATTTTATTTTGGGCAGTGAAACGAGACTACTCAGGCGAGAATAAAACATCACCCAAATGAATAGCCCCGTTGGAAAATCGAAATGGATTGTTTGGAAATCTGAAGAAAAGAAAAAGTAAATAACTTATTTTTTTTTTATTTTTTTTATTTTTTATTTTTTATGTGAATCATTTTTATTTGGGAATAGTTGGACTAGACCATAAGGCAACACACACAGACATGCATTGCCAAATAACACTACTAACACCTACCGGTTTGGAGTATTTTAACAACACTGAGTGGCTGACGACTTCTAGGCCTTTGCTGTGTTAAGTCGTCAGGCAGACATCTGACAATCCTACCGGTGTGTCTGAGCTATTACAAAACCCCAGATATGAGCTGAAAAACAAGCTGGTCAACAGGGTTTAGGTTAAATAAAAAAAATCAACAAAAGGTTAGGCTATTGGCTACTGCAGTTCAAAAACAAATCAACAACAAGTTTATTAATTTGGATTATTGAAGGACAACAGGGCGAAAGTCTTGAAAATGAGGCATAGAAATTAATATTCTCTCTGCCCCCTCTCTCTGTCTCTGTGTCTGTCTCTCTGCCTCCCCTCTCTGTCTCTCTCTCTGTCTCTGTGTGTGTCTCTCTGCCTCCTCTCTCTGTCTCTCTCTCTTTGTCTGTCTCTCTGCCTCCTCTCTCTGTCTCTCTCTCTGTCTCTGTGTGTCTTTCTGCCCTCTCTGTCTCTCTCTCTCTGTCTCTCTGCCTCCCCTCTCTGTCTCTCTCTGTCTCTGTGTGTGTCTCTCTGCCTCCTCTCTGTCTCTGTCTGTCTCTGTGCTATCTCACTCTCACACTCTCTCTCTGTCTCTCTGCCCCCTCTCTGTGTCTCTCTCTGCCCCCTCTCTGTGTCTCTCTCTCTGTGTCTGTCTCTCTGCCCCCCCCCCCCTCTCTCACACTCTCTGTCTCTGTGTTTGTCTCTCTCTCAAACACACAACACTGTGAATTTGACAGTAACTTACAAGCAACTTGGTGGCAAGGACAATTCTGTATATCATATTGCAGTCAAAAACAACCTAATCCTCCGTGACCACAGCAGGTTAACTCTGCTTTCGATTGTTGTGACGTGGCTACCCTGTAACTGAAAACCGTAAATTATACAGTTTTCTTTTATATATATATCAAAATAAAATACGCAAACGTTTTTTTTTTGAGAAAATGTTTTTGGCGGGGAAATAATTGCTGTATTTTGTATGGTACTGTGATTCCATCTCCCAGAATACAATACCATACTGTATCTTTGAAGCACCAATAGCCTTTTGATCAATAATGGGCGCATGGTATTGTTGTTTCTGGCTCATTAACATATTTTGAGGCGAGCCTTGTAAGAGGCTATATTTGTGAGTGAGAATGCTGAACCAATTGAACTCCTATGTTGTTATAGTGCTCCGTCATTTAAAAATGTACAGGGGACAGATTGGAGTGGCAGCAAGTCTTAAACCTTAAGTGATTGAAGCATTTAGCAACATCCTATTGGCCTGTTTTACCGTGCAGTCGCTGCCAGTTTGGAAGCCTTAAGACTCTCAGACCATGAGAAACAAGATTCTTTGGTCTGATGAAACCAAGATCGAACTCTTTGGCCTGAATGCCAACTGTCACATCTGGAGGAAACCTGCCACCATCCCTCCAGTGAAGCATGGTGGTGGCAGCATCATGCTGTGGGAATGTTTTGGAAGCTTTTCTTCTAGTCATCCAAGTGATATAAACCACCAAATATTCATTAATATACTTTAATGTGTAAACACTTTACCTCGCAGCCAACATGCTTTCACCAATCCCGTATAATACAAACCCCTCCCACTCAATTAATTTCATTCATTCATTGCTATTACGTTAGCATTGCCATCTTTACAGTACAATACAATCAATTTTACGGTATTTTAATGTGTGTCATTACACAGTACTTGCTTCGATACCATATATATATATATATATACAGTAGGTGTACCAATCCTTTACAGCCTAACCACCATATACAACTTCATGAATTAAACCTGGCCCTGATTTAACAGTGAGTTTGATCTTTTGGGACTATTCCGTTGGTTCCATTTTCTTCAGGGAGACAATCTGGCGCAGCTCAAGTCTTAGAAAGTATTGTCCATGTCTTTAACCCAGGTTACACCCTGAGTTACCCAGAACTCCCTTCTCTCTCTCTCTCTCTCTCTCAGGCAGGCTAGACCCAGGTTACACCCTGAGTTACCCAGAACTCCCCCCCCCCACCCCCCCCCCCCCCTCTCTCTCTCTCTCTCTCTCTCTCTCTCTCTCTCTCTCTCTCTCTCTCTCTCTCTCTCTCTCTCAGGCAGGCTAGACCCAGGTTACACCCTGAGTTACCCAGAACTCCCCTCTCTCTCTCTCAGGCAGGCTAGACCCAGGTTACACCCTGAGTTACCCAGAACTCCCCTCTCTCTCTCTCTCTCTCTCTCTCTCTCTCTCTCTCTCTCTCAGGCAGGCTAGACCCAGGTTACACCCTGAGTTACCCAGAACTCCCCTCTCTCTCTCTCTCTCTCTCTCTCTCTCTCTCAGGCAGGCTAGACCCAGGTTACACCCTGAGTTACCCAGAACTCCCCCCCCCCTCTCTCTCAGGCAGGCTAGACCCAGGTTACACCCTGAGTTACCCAGATCTCTCTCTCTCTCTCTCTCTCTCTCTCAGTTAGGCTAGACCAAGGTTACACCCTGAGTTACCCAGAAATCCCCTCTCTCTCTCTCTCTCTCTCTCAGGCAGGCTAGACCCAGGTTACACCCTGAGTTACCCAGAACTCCCCCCTCTCTCTCTCTCTCTCTCTCTCAGTTAGGCTAGACCAAGGTTACACCTAGTGGGATGTAATCAGGCTACACTAACAATAGTATTAATCAAATATTATAAGCCCAATGTTATTATGATACATGACAACATATCAAAAAACACAATATATAGTACATCCCCTGAGTTACCCAGTTCTGAGTTACCCAGAACTCCCCCCTCTCTCTAGCTCTCTCTCTGGCAGGCAGGCAGGCTGCCAGACTAGACTCAGACCACTGGGCCTAGACTCAGACCAATGTGACCTTATAGCAGGCTACATCACTCTAGACCAATGTGACCTTATAGCAGGCTACATCACTCTAGACCAATGTGACCTTACAGCAGGCTACATCACTCTAGACCAATGTGACCTTACAGCAGGCTACACATCACTCTAGACCAATGTGACCTCAGCAGGCTACACATCACTCTAGACCAATGTGACCTCATAGCAGGCTACACATCACTCTAGACCAATGTGACCTCATAGCAGGCTACACATCACTCTAGACCAATGTGACCTCAGCAGGCTACACATCACTCTAGACCAATGTGAGCTCATAGCAGGCTACACATCACTCTAGACCAATGTGACCTCATAGCAGGCTACATCACTCTAGACCAATGTGACCTTACAGCAGGCTACACATCACTCTAGACCAATGTGACCTCATAGCAGGCTACACATCACTCTAGACCAATGTGACCTCAGCAGGCTACACATCACTCTAGACCAATGTGATTTTATAGCAGGCTACACATCACTCTAGACCAATGTGACCTCATAGCAGGCTACATCACTCTAGACCAATGTGACCTCATAGCAGGCTACACATCACTCTAAAGACCAATTTGACCTCATAGCAGGCTACACATCACTCTAGACCAATGTGACCTTACAGCAGGCTACACATCACTCTAAAGACCAATGTGACTTCATAGCAGGCTACATCACTCTAGACCAATGTGACCTCAGCAGGCTACACATCACTCTAGACCAATGTGACCTTATAGCAGGCTACACATCACTCTAAAGACCAATGTGACCTCATAGCAGGCTACATCACTCTAGACCAATGTGACCTTATAGCAGGCTACATCACACTAGACCAATGTGACCTCATAGCAGGCTACATCACTCTAAAGACCAATGTGACCTCATAGCAGGCTACACATCACTCTAGACCAATGTGACCTCAGCAGGCTACACATCACTCTAGACCAATGTGACCTCATAGCAGGCTAAACATCACTCTAGACCAATGTGACCTTACAGCAGGCTACACATCACTCTAGACCAATGTGACCTCATAGCAGGCTACACATCACTCTAGACCAATGTGACCTCAGCAGGCTACACATCACTCTAGACCAATGTGACCTCATAGCAGGCTACACATCACTCTAGACCAATGTGATCTCATAGCAGGCTACATCACTCTAGACCAATGTGACCTTACAGCAGGCTACACATCACTCTAGACCAATGTGACCTCATAGCAGGCTACACATCACTCTAGACCAATGTGATCTCAGCAGGCTACACATCACTCTAGACCAATGTGACCTCATAGCAGGCTACACATCACTCTAGACCAATGTGACCTCATAGCAGGCTACATCACTCTAGACCAATGTGACCTCATTGCAGGCTACACATCACTCTAAAGACCAATGTGACCTCATAGCAGGCTACACATCACTCTAGACCAATGTGACCTTACAGCAGGCTACACATCACTCTAAAGAACAATGTGACCTCATAGCAGGCTACATCACTCTAAAGACCAATGTGACCTCATAGCAGGCTACACATCACTCTAGACCAATGTGACCTCAGCAGGCTACACATCACTCTAAAGGCCAATGTGACCTCATAGCAGGCTACACATCACTCTAGACCAATGTGACCTCATAGCAGGCTACATCACTATAAAGACCAATGTGACCTCATAGCAGGCTACACATCACTCTAGACCAATGTGACCTCATAGCAGGCTACACATCACTCTAAAGACCAATTTGACCTCATAGCAGGCTACATCACTCTAGACCAATGTGACCTTATAGCAGGCTACATCACACTAGACCAATGTGACCTCATAGCAGGCTACATCACTCTAAAGACCAATGTGACCTCATAGCAGGCTACACATCACTCTAGACCAATGTGACCTCAGCAGGCTACACATCACTCTAGACCAATGTGACCTCATAGCAGGCTACACATCACTCTAGACAATGTGACCTTATAGCAGGCTACACATCACTCTAAAGACCAATGTGACCTCATAGCAGGCTACATCACTCTAGACCAATGTGACCTTATAGCAGGCTACATCACACTAGACCAATGTGACCTTACAGAGGGCTACACATCACTCTAAAGACCAATGTGACCTCATAGCAGGCTACACATCACTCTAGACCAATGTGACCTCATAGCAGGCTAAACATCACTCTAGACCAATGTGACCTTACAGCAGGCTACACATCACTCTAGACCAATGTGACCTCATAGCAGGCTACACATCACTCTAGACCAATGTGACCTCAGCAGGCTACACATCACTCTAGACCAATGTGACCTCATAGCAGGCTACACATCACTCTAGACCAATGTGACCTCATAGCAGGCTACATCACTCTAGACCAATGTGACCTCAGCAGGCTACACATCACTCTAGACCAATGTGACCTCATAGCAGGCTACACATCACTCTAGACCAATGTGACCTCATAGCAGGCTACATCACTCTAGACCAATGTGACCTCATTGCAGGCTACACATCACTCTAGACCAATGTGACCTCATAGCAGGCTACACATCACTCTAGACCAATATGACCTTACAGCAGGCTACACATCACTCTAAAGAACAATGTGACCTCATAGCAGGCTACATCACTCTAAAGACCAATGTGACCTCATAGCAGGCTACACATCACTCTAGACCAATGTGACCTCATAGCAGGCTACATCACTATAAAGACCAATGTGACCTCATAGCAGGCTACACATCACTCTAGACCAATGTGACCTCATAGCAGGCTACACATCTGGTGGATGCTACAGTGTACCCAAGAGCCTCTCGGTGGATGTTACAGTGTACCCAAGTGGCGTTGGGAGCAAGCGCGTTACCATTCCACTATATCTCCCTGTCATGACTTTTGCGGCATCAGAACAAATACCAACATGAGCAGTAGCTACGTTTGGCTACATACGGACCGTTAGTGGAATTCCCTCAGAGTACCGATTAATGTGATTGGATGTTAATTATTTGACTAGGCTCCCTGTATTTGCCATTGTGTTGTTATTTCGCTGAACACCAGATGGTTTTCATTTTATTTTGGGCAGTGAAACGAGACTACTCAGGCGAGAATAAAACATCACCCAAATGAATAGCCCCGTTGGAAAATCGAAATGGATTGTTTGGAAATCTGAAGAAAAGAAAAAGTAAATAATTTTTATTTTTATTTTTTATTTTTAAATTTTTTATGTGAATCATTTTTATTTGGGAATAGTTGGACTAGACCATAAGGCAACACACACAGACATGCATTGCCAAATAACACTACTAACACCTACCGGTTTGGAGTATTTTAACAACACTGAGTGGCTGACGACTTCTAGGCCTTTGCTGTGTTAAGTCGTCAGGCAGACATCTGACAATCCTACCGGTGTGTCTGAGCTATTACAAAACCCCAGATATGAGCTGAAAAACAAGCTGGTCAACAGGGTTTAGGTTAAATAAAAAAAATCAACAAAAGGTTAGGCTATTGGCTACTGCAGTTCAAAAACAAATCAACAACAAGTTTATTAATTTGGATTATTGAAGGACAACAGGGCGAAAGTCTTGAAAATGAGGCATAGAAATTAATATTCTCTCTGCCCCCTCTCTCTGTCTCTGTGTCTGTCTCTCTGCCTCCCCTCTCTGTCTCTCTCTCTGTCTCTGTGTGTGTCTCTCTGCCTCCTCTCTCTGTCTCTCTCTCTTTGTCTGTCTCTCTGCCTCCTCTCTCTGTCTCTCTCTCTGTCTCTGTGTGTCTTTCTGCCCTCTCTGTCTCTCTCTCTCTGTCTCTCTGCCTCCCCTCTCTGTCTCTCTCTGTCTCTGTGTGTGTCTCTCTGCCTCCTCTCTGTCTCTGTCTGTCTCTGTGCTATCTCACTCTCACACTCTCTCTCTGTCTCTCTGCCCCCTCTCTGTGTCTCTCTCTGCCCCCTCTCTGTGTCTCTCTCTCTGTGTCTGTCTCTCTGCCCCCCCCCCCTCTCTCACACTCTCTGTCTCTGTGTTTGTCTCTCTCTCAAACACACAACACTGTGAATTTGACAGTAACTTACAAGCAACTTGGTGGCAAGGACAATTCTGTATATCATATTGCAGTCAAAAACAACCTAATCCTCCGTGACCACAGCAGGTTAACTCTGCTTTCGATTGTTGTGACGTGGCTACCCTGTAACTGAAAACCGTAAATTATACAGTAATCTTTTATATATATATCAAAATAAAATACGCAAACGTTTTTTTTTTGAGAAAATGTTTTTGGCATTAATTGCTGTATTTTGTATGGTACTGTGATTCCATCTCCCAGAATACAGTACCATACTGTATCTTTGAAGCACCAATAGCCTTTTGATCAATAATGGGCGCATGGTATTGTTGTTTCTGGCTCATTAACATATTTTGAGGCGAGCCTTGTAAGAGGCTATATTTGTGAGTGAGAATGCTGAACCAATTGAACTCCTATGTTGTTATAGTGCCCCGTCATTTAAAAATGTACAGGGGACAGATTGGAGTGGCAGGAAGTCTTAAACCTAAGTGATTGAAGCATTTAGCAACATCCTATTGGCCTGTTTTACCATGCAGTCGCTGCCAGTTTGGAAGCCTAAAGACTCTCAGACCATGAGAAACAAGATTCTTTGGTCTGATGAAACCAAGATCGAACTCTTTGGCCTGAATGCCAACTGTCACATCTGGAGGAAACCTGCCACCATCCCTCCAGTGAAGCATGGTGGTGGCAGCATCATGCTGTGGGAATGTTTTGGAAGCTTTTCTTCTAGTCATCCAAGTGATATAAACCACCAAATATTCATTAATATACTTTAATGTGTAAACACTTTACCTCGCAGCCAACATGCTTTCACCAATCCCGTATAATACAAACCCCTCCCACTCAATTAATTTCATTCATTCATTGCTATTACGTTAGCATTGCCATCTTTACAGTACAATACAATCAATTTTACGGTATTTTAATGTGTGTCATTACACAGTACTTGCTTGATACCATATATATATATATACAGTAGGTGTACCAATCCTTTACAGCCTAACCACCATATACAACTTCATGAATTAAACCTGGCCCTGATTTAACAGTGAGTTTGATCTTTTGGGACTATTCCGTTGGTTCCATTTTCTTCAGGGAGACAATCTGGCGCAGCTCAAGTCTTAGAAAGTATTGTCCATGTCTTTAACCCAGGTTACACCCTGAGTTACCCAGAACTCCCTTCTCTCTCTCTCTCTCTCTCTCTCTCTCTCTCAGGCAGGCTAGACCCAGGTTACACCCTGAGTTACCCAGAACTCCCCCCCCCACCCCCCTCTCTCTCTCTCTCTCTCTCTCTCTCTCTCTCTCTCTCTCTCTCTCTCTCTCTCTCTCTCTCTCTCTCTCTCTCTCTCTCTCTCTCTCTCTCTCTCTCTCTCTCTCTCTCTCTCTCTCTCTCTCTCTCTCTCTCTCTCTCTCTCTCTCTCTCTCTCTCTCTCTCTCTCTCTCTCTCTCTCTCTCTCTCTCTCTCTCTCTCTCTCTCAGGCAGGCTAGACCCAGGTTACACCCTGAGTTACCCAGAACTCCCCTCTCTCTCTCTCTCTCTCTCAGGCAGGCTAGACCCAGGTTACACCCTGAGTTACCCAGAACTCCCCTCTCTCTCTCTCTCTCTCTCTCTCTCTCTCTCTCTCTCTCTCTCTCTCTCTCTCTCTCTCTCAGGCAGGCTAGACCCAGGTTACACCCTGAGTTACCCAGATCTCTCTCTCTCTCTCTCTCTCTCTCAGTTAGGCTAGACCAAGGTTACACCCTGAGTTACCCAGAAATCCCCTCTCTCTCTCTCTCTCTCTCTCAGGCAGGCTAGACCCAGGTTACACCCTGAGTTACCCAGAACTCCCCCCTCTCTCTCTCTCTCTCTCAGTTAGGCTAGACCAAGGTTACACCTAGTGGGATGTAATGAGGCTACACTAACAATAGTATTAATCAAATATTATAAGCCCAATGTTATTATGATACATGACAACATATCAAAAAACACAATATATAGTACATCCCCTGAGTTACCCAGTTCTGAGTTACCCAGAACTCCCCCCTCTCTCTAGCTCTCTCTCTGGCAGGCAGGCAGGCTGCCAGACTAGACTCAGACCACTGGGCCTAGACTCAGACCAATGTGACCTTATAGCAGGCTACATCACTCTAGACCAATGTGACCTTATAGCAGGCTACATCACTCTAGACCAATGTGACCTTACAGCAGGCTACATCACTCTAGACCAATGTGACCTTACAGCAGGCTACACATCACTCTAGACCAATGTGACCTCAGCAGGCTACACATCACTCTAGACCAATGTGACCTCATAGCAGGCTACACATCACTCTAGACCAATGTGACCTCATAGCAGGCTACACATCACTCTAGACCAATGTGACCTCAGCAGGCTACACATCACTCTAGACCAATGTGAGCTCATAGCAGGCTACACATCACTCTAGACCAATGTGACCTCATAGCAGGCTACATCACTCTAGACCAATGTGACCTTACAGCAGGCTACACATCACTCTAGACCAATGTGACCTCATAGCAGGCTACACATCACTCTAGACCAATGTGACCTCAGCAGGCTACACATCACTCTAGACCAATGTGATTTTATAGCAGGCTACACATCACTCTAGACCAATGTGACCTCATAGCAGGCTACATCACTCTAGACCAATGTGACCTCATAGCAGGCTACACATCACTCTAAAGACCAATTTGACCTCATAGCAGGCTACACATCACTCTAGACCAATGTGACCTTACAGCAGGCTACACATCACTCTAAAGACCAATGTGACTTCATAGCAGGCTACATCACTCTAGACCAATGTGACCTCAGCAGGCTACACATCACTCTAGACCAATGTGACCTCATAGCAGGCTACACATAACTCTAGACCAATGTGACCTCATAGCAGGCTACACATAACTCTAGACCAATGTGACCTCATAGCAGGCTACACATCACTCTAGACCAATGTGACCTTATAGCAGGCTACACATCACTCTAAAGAACAATGTGACCTCATAGCAGGCTACATCACTCTAGACCAATGTGACCTTATAGCAGGCTACATCACACTAGACCAATGTGACCTTACAGCAGGCTACACATCACTCTAAAGACCAATGTGACCTCATAGCAGGCTACACATCACTCTACACCAATGTGACCTCATAGCAGGCTACATCACTATAAAGACCAATGTGACCTCATAGCAGGCTACACATCACTCTAGACCAATGTGACCTCATAGCAGGCAACACATCACTCTAAAGACCAATGTGACCTCATAGCAGGCTACATCACTCTAGACCAATGTGACCTTATAGCAGGCTACATCACACTAGACCAATGTGACCTCATAGCAGGCTACATCACTCTAAAGACCAATGTGACCTCATAGCAGGCTACACATCACTCTAGACCAATGTGACCTCAGCAGGCTACACATCACTCTAGACCAATGTGAACTCATAGCAGGCTAAACATCACTCTAGACCAATGTGACCTTACAGCAGGCTACACATCACTCTAGACCAATGTGACCTCATAGCAGGCTACACATCACTCTAGACCAATGTGACCTCATAGCAGGCTACATCACTCTAGACCAATGTGACCTCATTGCAGGCTACACATCACTCTAAAGACCAATGTGACCTCATAGCAGGCTACACATCACTCTAGACCAATGTGACCTTGCAGCAGGCTACACATCACTCTAAAGAACAATGTGACCTCATAGCAGGCTACATCACTCTAAAGACCAATGTGACCTCATAGCAGGCTACACATCACTCTAGACCAATGTGACCTTACAGCAGGCTACACATCACTCTAAAGACCAATGTGACCTCATAGCAGGCTACACATCACTCTAGACCAATGTGACCTCATAGCAGGCTACATCACTATAAAGACCAATGTGACCTCATAGCAGGCTACACATCACTCTAGACCAATGTGACCTCATAGCAGGCTACACATCACTCTAGAACAATGTGACCTTATAGCAGGCTACACATCACTCTAAAGACCAATGTGACCTCATAGCAGGCTACATCACTCTAGACCAATGTGACCTTATAGCAGGCTACATCACACTAGACCAATGTGACCTCATAGCAGGCTACATCACTCTAAAGACCAATGTGACCTCATAGCAGGCTACACATCACTCTAGACCAATGTGACCTCAGCAGGCTACACATCACTCTAGACCAATGTGACCTCATAGCAGGCTAAACATCACTCTAGACCAATGTGACCTTACAGCAGGCTACACATCACTCTAGACCAATGTGACCTCATAGCAGGCTACACATCACTCTAGACCAATGTGACCTCAGCAGGCTACACATCACTCTAGACCAATGTGACCTCATAGCAGGCTACACATCACTCTAGACCAATGTGACCTCATGGCAGGCTACATCACTCTAGACCAATGTGACCTTACAGCAGGCTACACATCACTCTAGACCAATGTGACCTCATAGCAGGCTACACATCACTCTAGACCAATGTGACCTCAGCAGGCTACACATCACTCTAGACCAATGTGACCTGATAGCAGGCTACACATCACTCTAGACCAATGTGACCTCATAGCAGGCTACATCACTCTAGACCAATGTGACCTCATAGCAGGCTACACATCACTCTAAAGACCAATGTGACCTCATAGCAGGCTACACATCACTCTAGACCAATGTGACCTTACAGCAGGCTACACATCACTCTAAAGAACAATGTGACCTCATAGCAGGCTACATCACTCTAAAGACCAATGTGACCTCATAGCAGGCTACACATCACTCTAGACCAATGTGACCTCAGCAGGCTACACATCACTCTAGACCAATGTGACCTCATAGCAGGCTACACATCATTCTAGACCAATGTGACCTCATAGCAGGCTACATCACTCTAGACCAATGTGACCTCATAGCAGGCTACACATCACTCTAAAGACCAATGTGACCTCATAGCAGGCTACACATCACTCTAGACCAATGTGACCTTACAGCAGGCTACACATCACTCTAAAGAACAATGTGACCTCATAGCAGGCTACATCACTCTAAAGACCAATGTGACCTCATAGCAGGCTACACATCACTCTAGACCAATGTGACCTTACAGCAGGCTACACATCACTCTAAAGACCAATGTGACCTCATAGCAGGCTATACATCACTCTAGACCAATGTGACCTCATAGCAGGCTACATCACTATAAAGACCAATGTGACCTCATAGCAGGCTACACATCACTCTAGACCAATGTGACCTCATAGCAGGCTACACATCACTCTAGACAATGGGACCTTATAGCAGGCTACACATCACTTTAAAGACCAATGTGACCTCATAGCAGGCTACATCACTCTAGACCAATGTGACCTCATAGCAGGCTACATCACACTAGACCAATGTGACCTCATAGCAGGCTACATCACTCTAAAGACCAATGTGACCTCATAGCAGGCTACACATCACTCTAGACCAATGTGACCTCAGCAGGCTACACATCAC
Source organism: Oncorhynchus kisutch (assembly GCF_002021735.2). Lineage (NCBI taxonomy): Eukaryota > Metazoa > Chordata > Actinopteri > Salmoniformes > Salmonidae > Oncorhynchus > Oncorhynchus kisutch. The sequence continues at coordinate 47,260,065 of NC_034202.2, read as the reverse complement.
TCTAGACCAATGTGACCTCATAGCAGGCTAAACATCACTCTAGACCAATGTGACTTTACAGCAGGCTACACATCACTCTAGACCAATGTGACCTCATAGCAGGCTACACATCACTCTAGACCAATGTGACCTCAGCAGGCTACACATCACTCTAGACCAATGTGACCTCATAGCAGGCTACACATCACTCTAGACCAATGTGACCTCAAAGCAGGCTACATCACTCTAGACCAATGTGACCTTACAGCAGGCTACACATCACTCTAGACCAATGTGACCTCATAGCAGGCTACACATCACTCTAGACCAATGTGACCTCAGCAGGCTACACATCACTCTAGACCAATGTGACCTCATAGCAGGCTACATCACTCTAGACCAATGTGACCTCATAGCAGGCTACACATCACTCTAAAGACCAATGTGACCTCATAGCAGGCTACACATCACTCTAGACCAATGTGACCTTACAGCAGGCTACACATCACTCTAAAGAACAATGTGACCTTATAGCATTCTACATCACACTAGACCAATGTGACCTCATAGCAGGCTACATCACTCTAAAGACCAATGTGACCTCATAGCAGGCTACACATCACTCTAGACCAATGTGACCTCAGCAGGCTACACATCACTCTAGACCGATGTGACCTCATAGCAGGCTAAACATCACTCTAGACCAATGTGACCTTACAGCAGGCTACACATCACTCTAGACCAATGTGACCTCATAGCAGGCTACACATCACTCTAGACCAATGTGACCTCAGCAGGCTACACATCACTCTAGACCAATGTGACCTCATAGCAGGCTACACATCACTCTAGACCAATGTGACCTCATAGCAGGCTACATCACTCTAGACCAATGTGACCTCATAGCAGGCTACACATCACTCTAAAGACCAATGTGACCTCATAGCAGGCTACACATCACTCTAGACCAATGTGACCTCATAGCAGGCTACACATCACTCTAGACCAATGTGACCTCATAGCAGGCTACATCACTCTATACCAATGTTACCTCATAGCAGGCTAAACATCACTCTAAAGACCAATGTGACCTCATAGCAGGCTACACATCACTCTAGACCAATGTGAACTTACAGCAGGCTACACATCACTCTAAAGAACAATGTGACCTCATAGCAGGCTACATCACTCTAAAGACCAATGTGACCTCATAGCAGGCTACACATCACTCTAGACCAATGTGACCTTACAGCAGGCTACACATCACTCTAAAGACCAATGTGACCTCATAGCAGGCTACACATCACTCTAGACCAATGTGACCTCATAGCAGGCTACATCACTATAAAGACCAATGTGACCTCATAGCAGGCTACACATAACTCTAGACCAATGTGACCTCATAGCAGGCTACACATCACTCTAGACCAATGTGACCTTATAGCAGGCTACACATCACTATAAAGACCAATGTGACCTCATAGCAGGCTACACATCACTCTAGACCAATGTGACCTCATAGCAGGCTACACATCACTCTAGACCAATGTGACCTTATAGCAGGCTACACATCACTCTAAAGACCAATGTGACCTCATAGCAGGCTACATCACTCTAGACAAATGTGACCTTATAGCAGGCTACATCACTCTAGACCAATGTGACCTCATAGCAGGCTACATCACTCTAAAGACCAATGTGACCTCATAGCAGGCTACACATCACTCTAGACCAATGTGACCTCATAGCAGGCTACATCACTCTAAAGACCAATGTGACCTCATAGCAGGCTACACATCACTCTAGACCAATGTGACCTCAGCAGGCTACACATCACTCTAGACCGATGTGACCTCATAGCAGGCTAAACATCACTCTAGACCAATGTGACCTTACAGCAGGCTACACATCACTCTAGACCAATGTGACCTCATAGCAGGCTACACATCACTCTAGACCAATGTGACCTCAGCAGGCTACACATCACTCTAGACCAATGTGACCTCATAGCAGGCTACACATCACTCTAGACCAATGTGACCTCATAGCAGGCTACATCACTCTAGACCAATGTGACCTCATAGCAGGCTACACATCACTCTAAAGACCAATGTGACCTCATAGCAGGCTACACATCACTCTAGACCAATGTGACCTCATAGCAGGCTACACATCACTCTAGACCAATGTGACCTCATAGCAGGCTACATCACTCTATACCAATGTTACCTCATAGCAGGCTAAACATCACTCTAAAGACCAATGTGACCTCATAGCAGGCTACACATCACTCTAGACCAATGTGAACTTACAGCAGGCTACACATCACTCTAAAGAACAATGTGACCTCATAGCAGGCTACATCACTCTAAAGACCAATGTGACCTCATAGCAGGCTACACATCACTCTAGACCAATGTGACCTTACAGCAGGCTACACATCACTCTAAAGACCAATGTGACCTCATAGCAGGCTACACATCACTCTAGACCAATGTGACCTCATAGCAGGCTACATCACTATAAAGACCAATGTGACCTCATAGCAGGCTACACATAACTCTAGACCAATGTGACCTCATAGCAGGCTACACATCACTCTAGACCAATGTGACCTTATAGCAGGCTACACATCACTATAAAGACCAATGTGACCTCATAGCAGGCTACACATCACTCTAGACCAATGTGACCTCATAGCAGGCTACACATCACTCTAGACCAATGTGACCTTGCAGCAGGCTACACATCACTCTAAAGAACAATGTGACCTCATAGCAGGCTACATCACTCTAAAGACCAATGTGACCTCATAGCAGGCTACACATCACTCTAGACCAATGTGACCTTACAGCAGGCTACACATCATTCTAGACCAATGTGACCTCATAGCAGGCTACATCACTCTAGACCAATGTGACCTCATAGCAGGCTACACATCACTCTAAAGACCAATGTGACCTCATAGCAGGCTACACATCACTCTAGACCAATGTGACCTTACAGCAGGCTACACATCACTCTAAAGAACAATGTGACCTCATAGCAGGCTACATCACTCTAAAGACCAATGTGACCTCATAGCAGGCTACACATCACTCTAGACCAATGTGACCTTACAGCAGGCTACACATCACTCTAAAGACCAATGTGACCTCATAGCAGGCTATACATCACTCTAGACCAATGTGACCTCATAGCAGGCTACATCACTATAAAGACCAATGTGACCTCATAGCAGGCTACACATCACTCTAGACCAATGTGACCTCATAGCAGGCTACACATCACTCTAGACAATGTGACCTTATAGCAGGCTACACATCACTTTAAAGACCAATGTGACCTCATAGCAGGCTACATCACTCTAGACCAATGTGACCTCATAGCAGGCTACATCACACTAGACCAATGTGACCTCATAGCAGGCTACATCACTCTAAAGACCAATGTGACCTCATAGCAGGCTACACATCACTCTAGACCAATGTGACCTCAGCAGGCTACACATCACTCTAGACCAATGTGACCTCATAGCAGGCTAAACATCACTCTAGACCAATGTGACTTTACAGCAGGCTACACATCACTCTAGACCAATGTGACCTCATAGCAGGCTACACATCACTCTAGACCAATGTGACCTCAGCAGGCTACACATCACTCTAGACCAATGTGACCTCATAGCAGGCTACACATCACTCTAGACCAATGTGACCTCAAAGCAGGCTACATCACTCTAGACCAATGTGACCTTACAGCAGGCTACACATCACTCTAGACCAATGTGACCTCATAGCAGGCTACACATCACTCTAGACCAATGTGACCTCAGCAGGCTACACATCACTCTAGACCAATGTGACCTCATAGCAGGCTACACATCACTCTAGACCAATGTGACCTCATAGCAGGCTACATCACTCTAGACCAATGTGACCTCATAGCAGGCTACACATCACTCTAAAGACCAATGTGACCTCATAGCAGGCTACACATCACTCTAGACCAATGTGACCTTACAGCAGGCTACACATCACTCTAAAGGACAATGTGACCTTATAGCAGGCTACATCACACTAGACCAATGTGACCTCATAGCAGGCTACATCACTCTAAAGACCAATGTGACCTCATAGCAGGCTACACATCACTCTAGACCAATGTGACCTCAGCAGGCTACACATCACTCTAGACCGATGTGACCTCATAGCAGGCTAAACATCACTCTAGACCAATGTGACCTTACAGCAGGCTACACATCACTCTAGACCAATGTGACCTCATAGCAGGCTACACATCACTCTAGACCAATGTGACCTCAGCAGGCTACACATCACTCTAGACCAATGTGACCTCATAGCAGGCTACACATCACTCTAGACCAATGTGACCTCATAGCAGGCTACATCACTCTAGACCAATGTGACCTCATAGCAGGCTACACATCACTCTAAAGACCAATGTGACCTCATAGCAGGCTACACATCACTCTAGACCAATGTGACCTCATAGCAGGCTACACATCACTCTAGACCAATGTGACCTCATAGCAGGCTACATCACTCTATACCAATGTTACCTCATAGCAGGCTAAACATCACTCTAAAGACCAATGTGACCTCATAGCAGGCTACACATCACTCTAGACCAATGTGAACTTACAGCAGGCTACACATCACTCTAAAGAACAATGTGACCTCATAGCAGGCTACATCACTCTAAAGACCAATGTGACCTCATAGCAGGCTACACATCACTCTAGACCAATGTGACCTTACAGCAGGCTACACATCACTCTAAAGACCAATGTGACCTCATAGCAGGCTACACATCACTCTAGACCAATGTGACCTCAGCAGGCTACACATCACTCTAGACCAATGTGATTTTATAGCAGGCTACACATCACTCTAGACCAATGTGACCTCATAGCAGGCTACATCACTCTAGACCAATGTGACCTCATAGCAGGCTACACATCACTCTAAAGACCAATTTGACCTCATAGCAGGCTACACATCACTCTAGACCAATGTGACCTTACAGCAGGCTACACATCACTCTAAAGACCAATGTGACTTCATAGCAGGCTACATCACTCTAGACCAATGTGACCTCAGCAGGCTACACATCACTCTAGACCAATGTGACCTCATAGCAGGCTACACATAACTCTAGACCAATGTGACCTCATAGCAGGCTACACATAACTCTAGACCAATGTGACCTCATAGCAGGCTACACATCACTCTAGACCAATGTGACCTTATAGCAGGCTACACATCACTCTAGACCAATGTGACCTTACAGCAGACTACACATCACTCTAAAGAACAATGTGACCTCATATCAGGCTACATCACTCTAGACCAATGTGACCTTATAGCAGGCTACATCACACTAGACCAATGTGACCTTACAGCAGGCTACACATCACTCTAAAGACCAATGTGACCTCATAGCAGGCTACACATCACTCTACACCAATGTGACCTCATAGCAGGCTACATCACTATAAAGACCAATGTGACCTCATAGCAGGCTACACATCACTCTAGACCAATGTGACCTCATAGCAGGCAACACATCACTCTAAAGACCAATGTGACCTCATAGCAGGCTACATCACTCTAGACCAATGTGACCTTATAGCAGGCTACATCACACTAGACCAATGTGACCTCATAGCAGGCTACATCACTCTAAAGACCAATGTGACCTCATAGCAGGCTACACATCACTCTAGACCAATGTGACCTCAGCAGGCTACACATCACTCTAGACCAATGTGAACTCATAGCAGGCTAAACATCACTCTAGACCAATGTGACCTTACAGCAGGCTACACATCACTCTAGACCAATGTGACCTCATAGCAGGCTACACATCACTCTAGACCAATGTGACCTCATAGCAGGCTACATCACTCTAGACCAATGTGACCTCATTGCAGGCTACACATCACTCTAAAGACCAATGTGACCTCATAGCAGGCTACACATCACTCTAGACCAATGTGACCTTGCAGCAGGCTACACATCACTCTAAAGAACAATGTGACCTCATAGCAGGCTACATCACTCTAAAGACCAATGTGACCTCATAGCAGGCTACACATCACTCTAGACCAATGTGACCTTACAGCAGGCTACACATCACTCTAAAGACCAATGTGACCTCATAGCAGGCTACACATCACTCTAGACCAATGTGACCTCAGCAGGCTACACATCACTCTAGACCAATGTGACCTCATAGCAGGCTACACATCACTCTAGACCAATGTGACCTCAAAGCAGGCTACATCACTCTAGACCAATGTGACCTTACAGCAGGCTACACATCACTCTAGACCAATGTGACCTCATAGCAGGCTACACATCACTCTAGACCAATGTGACCTCAGCAGGCTACACATCACTCTAGACCAATGTGACCTCATAGCAGGCTACACATCACTCTAGACCAATGTGACCTCATAGCAGGCTACATCACTCTAGACCAATGTGACCTCATAGCAGGCTACACATCACTCTAAAGACCAATGTGACCTCATAGCAGGCTACACATCACTCTAGACCAATGTGACCTTACAGCAGGCTACACATCACTCTAAAGAACAATGTGACCTTATAGCAGGCTACATCACACTAGACCAATGTGACCTCATAGCAGGCTACATCACTCTAAAGACCAATGTGACCTCATAGCAGGCTACACATCACTCTAGACCAATGTGACCTCAGCAGGCTACACATCACTCTAGACCGATGTGACCTCATAGCAGGCTAAACATCACTCTAGACCAATGTGACCTTACAGCAGGCTACACATCACTCTAGACCAATGTGACCTCATAGCAGGCTACACATCACTCTAGACCAATGTGACCTCAGCAGGCTACACATCACTCTAGACCAATGTGACCTCATAGCAGGCTACACATCACTCTAGACCAATGTGACCTCATAGCAGGCTACATCACTCTAGACCAATGTGACCTCATAGCAGGCTACACATCACTCTAAAGACCAATGTGACCTCATAGCAGGCTACACATCACTCTAGACCAATGTGACCTCATAGCAGGCTACACATCACTCTAGACCAATGTGACCTCATAGCAGGCTACATCACTCTATACCAATGTTACCTCATAGCAGGCTAAACATCACTCTAAAGACCAATGTGACCTCATAGCAGGCTACACATCACTCTAGACCAATGTGAACTTACAGCAGGCTACACATCACTCTAAAGAACAATGTGACCTCATAGCAGGCTACATCACTCTAAAGACCAATGTGACCTCATAGCAGGCTACACATCACTCTAGACCAATGTGACCTTACAGCAGGCTACACATCACTCTAAAGACCAATGTGACCTCATAGCAGGCTACACATCACTCTAGACCAATGTGACCTCAGCAGGCTACACATCACTCTAGACCAATGTGATTTTATAGCAGGCTACACATCACTCTAGACCAATGTGACCTCATAGCAGGCTACATCACTCTAGACCAATGTGACCTCATAGCAGGCTACACATCACTCTAAAGACCAATTTGACCTCATAGCAGGCTACACATCACTCTAGACCAATGTGACCTTACAGCAGGCTACACATCACTCTAAAGACCAATGTGACTTCATAGCAGGCTACATCACTCTAGACCAATGTGACCTCAGCAGGCTACACATCACTCTAGACCAATGTGACCTCATAGCAGGCTACACATAACTCTAGACCAATGTGACCTCATAGCAGGCTACACATAACTCTAGACCAATGTGACCTCATAGCAGGCTACACATCACTCTAGACCAATGTGACCTTATAGCAGGCTACACATCACTCTAGACCAATGTGACCTTACAGCAGACTACACATCACTCTAAAGAACAATGTGACCTCATATCAGGCTACATCACTCTAGACCAATGTGACCTTATAGCAGGCTACATCACACTAGACCAATGTGACCTTACAGCAGGCTACACATCACTCTAAAGACCAATGTGACCTCATAGCAGGCTACACATCACTCTACACCAATGTGACCTCATAGCAGGCTACATCACTATAAAGACCAATGTGACCTCATAGCAGGCTACACATCACTCTAGACCAATGTGACCTCATAGCAGGCAACACATCACTCTAAAGACCAATGTGACCTCATAGCAGGCTACATCACTCTAGACCAATGTGACCTTATAGCAGGCTACATCACACTAGACCAATGTGACCTCATAGCAGGCTACATCACTCTAAAGACCAATGTGACCTCATAGCAGGCTACACATCACTCTAGACCAATGTGACCTCAGCAGGCTACACATCACTCTAGACCAATGTGAACTCATAGCAGGCTAAACATCACTCTAGACCAATGTGACCTTACAGCAGGCTACACATCACTCTAGACCAATGTGACCTCATAGCAGGCTACACATCACTCTAGACCAATGTGACCTCATAGCAGGCTACATCACTCTAGACCAATGTGACCTCATTGCAGGCTACACATCACTCTAAAGACCAATGTGACCTCATAGCAGGCTACACATCACTCTAGACCAATGTGACCTTGCAGCAGGCTACACATCACTCTAAAGAACAATGTGACCTCATAGCAGGCTACATCACTCTAAAGACCAATGTGACCTCATAGCAGGCTACACATCACTCTAGACCAATGTGACCTTACAGCAGGCTACACATCACTCTAAAGACCAATGTGACCTCATATCAGGCTACACATCACTCTAGACCAATGTGACCTCATAGCAGGCTACATCACTATAAAGACCAATGTGACCTCATAGCAGGCTACACATCACTCTAGACCAATGTGACCTCATAGCAGGCTACACATCACTCTAGACCAATGTGACCTTATAGCAGGCTACACATCACTCTAAAGACCAATGTGACCTCATAGCAGGCTACATCACTCTAGACCAATGTGACCTTATAGCAGGCTACATCACACTAGACCAATGTGACCTCATAGCACGCTACATCACTCTAAAGACCAATGTGACCTCATAGCAGGCTACACATCACTCTAGACCAATGTGACCTCAAAGCAGGCTACATCACTCTAGACCAATGTGACCTTACAGCAGGCTACACATCACTCTAGACCAATGTGACCTCATAGCAGGCTACACATCACTCTAGACCAATGTGACCTCAGCAGGCTACACATCACTCTAGACCAATGTGACCTCATAGCAGGCTACACATCACTCTAAAGACCAATGTGACCTCATAGCAGGCTACACATCACTCTAGACCAATGTGACCTTACAGCAGGCTACACATCACTCTAAAGAACAATGTGACCTTATAGCAGGCTACATCACACTAGACCAATGTGACCTCATAGCAGGCTACATCACTCTAAAGACCAATGTGACCTCATAGCAGGCTACACATCACTCTAGACCAATGTGACCTCAGCAGGCTACACATCACTCTAGACCGATGTGACCTCATAGCAGGCTAAACATCACTCTAGACCAATGTGACCTTACAGCAGGCTACACATCACTCTAGACCAATGTGACCTCATAGCAGGCTACACATCACTCTAGACCAATGTGACCTCAGCAGGCTACACATCACTCTAGACCAATGTGACCTCATAGCAGGCTACACATCACTCTAGACCAATGTGACCTCATAGCAGGCTACATCACTCTAGACCAATGTGACCTCATAGCAGGCTACACATCACTCTAAAGACCAATGTGACCTCATAGCAGGCTACACATCACTCTAGACCAATGTGACCTCATAGCAGGCTACACATCACTCTAGACCAATGTGACCTCATAGCAGGCTACATCACTCTATACCAATGTTACCTCATAGCAGGCTAAACATCACTCTAAAGACCAATGTGACCTCATAGCAGGCTACACATCACTCTAGACCAATGTGAACTTACAGCAGGCTACACATCACTCTAAAGAACAATGTGACCTCATAGCAGGCTACATCACTCTAAAGACCAATGTGACCTCATAGCAGGCTACACATCACTCTAGACCAATGTGACCTTACAGCAGGCTACACATCACTCTAAAGACCAATGTGACCTCATAGCAGGCTACACATCACTCTAGACCAATGTGACCTCAGCAGGCTACACATCACTCTAGACCAATGTGATTTTATAGCAGGCTACACATCACTCTAGACCAATGTGACCTCATAGCAGGCTACATCACTCTAGACCAATGTGACCTCATAGCAGGCTACACATCACTCTAAAGACCAATTTGACCTCATAGCAGGCTACACATCACTCTAGACCAATGTGACCTTACAGCAGGCTACACATCACTCTAAAGACCAATGTGACTTCATAGCAGGCTACATCACTCTAGACCAATGTGACCTCAGCAGGCTACACATCACTCTAGACCAATGTGACCTCATAGCAGGCTACACATAACTCTAGACCAATGTGACCTCATAGCAGGCTACACATAACTCTAGACCAATGTGACCTCATAGCAGGCTACACATCACTCTAGACCAATGTGACCTTATAGCAGGCTACACATCACTCTAGACCAATGTGACCTTACAGCAGACTACACATCACTCTAAAGAACAATGTGACCTCATAGCAGGCTACATCACTCTAGACCAATGTGACCTTATAGCAGGCTACATCACACTAGACCAATGTGACCTTACAGCAGGCTACACATCACTCTAAAGACCAATGTGACCTCATAGCAGGCTACACATCACTCTACACCAATGTGACCTCATAGCAGGCTACATCACTATAAAGACCAATGTGACCTCATAGCAGGCTACACATCACTCTAGACCAATGTGACCTCATAGCAGGCAACACATCACTCTAAAGACCAATGTGACCTCATAGCAGGCTACATCACTCTAGACCAATGTGACCTTATAGCAGGCTACATCACACTAGACCAATGTGACCTCATAGCAGGCTACATCACTCTAAAGACCAATGTGACCTCATAGCAGGCTACACATCACTCTAGACCAATGTGACCTCAGCAGGCTACACATCACTCTAGACCAATGTGAACTCATAGCAGGCTAAACATCACTCTAGACCAATGTGACCTTACAGCAGGCTACACATCACTCTAGACCAATGTGACCTCATAGCAGGCTACACATCACTCTAGACCAATGTGACCTCATAGCAGGCTACATCACTCTAGACCAATGTGACCTCATTGCAGGCTACACATCACTCTAAAGACCAATGTGACCTCATAGCAGGCTACACATCACTCTAGACCAATGTGACCTTGCAGCAGGCTACACATCACTCTAAAGAACAATGTGACCTCATAGCAGGCTACATCACTCTAAAGACCAATGTGACCTCATAGCAGGCTACACATCACTCTAGACCAATGTGACCTTACAGCAGGCTACACATCACTCTAAAGACCAATGTGACCTCATAGCAGGCTACACATCACTCTAGACCAATGTGACCTCATAGCAGGCTACATCACTATAAAGACCAATGTGACCTCATAGCAGGCTACACATCACTCTAGACCAATGTGACCTCATAGCAGGCTACACATCACTCTAGACCAATGTGACCTTATAGCAGGCTACACATCACTCTAAAGACCAATGTGACCTCATAGCAGGCTACATCACTCTAGACCAATGTGACCTTATAGCAGGCTACATCACACTAGACCAATGTGACCTCATAGCAGGCTACATCACTCTAAAGACCAATGTGACCTCATAGCAGGCTACACATCACTCTAGACCAATGTGACCTCAGCAGGCTACACATCACTCTAGACCAATGTGACCTCATAGCAGGCTAAACATCACTCTAGACCAATGTGACCTTACAGCAGGCTACACATCACTCTAGACCAATGTGACCTCATAGCAGGCTACACATCACTCTAGACCAATGTGACCTCAGCAGGCTACACATCACTCTAGACCAATGTGACCTCATAGCAGGCTACACATCACTCTAGACCAATGTGACCTCATGGCAGGCTACATCACTCTAGACCAATGTGACCTTACAGCAGGCTACACATCACTCTAGACCAATGTGACCTCATAGCAGGCTACACATCACTCTAGACCAATGTGACCTCAGCAGGCTACACATCACTCTAGACCAATGTGACCTGATAGCAGGCTACACATCACTCTAGACCAATGTGACCTCATAGCAGGCTACATCACTCTAGACCAATGTGACCTCATAGCAGGCTACACATCACTCTAAAGACCAATGTGACCTCATAGCAGGCTACACATCACTCTAGACCAATGTGACCTTACAGCAGGCTACACATCACTCTAAAGAACAATGTGACCTCATAGCAGGCTACATCACTCTAAAGACCAATGTGACCTCATAGCAGGCTACACATCACTCTAGACCAATGTGACCTCAGCAGGCTACACATCACTCTAGACCAATGTGACCTCATAGCAGGCTACACATCATTCTAGACCAATGTGACCTTATAGCAGGCTACATCACTCTAGACCAATGTGACCTCATAGCAGGCTACACATCACTCTAAAGACCAATGTGACCTCATAGCAGGCTACACATCACTCTAGACCAATGTGACCTTACAGCAGGCTACACATCACTCTAAAGAACAATGTGACCTCATAGCAGGCTACATCACTCTAAAGACCAATGTGACCTCATAGCAGGCTACACATCACTCTAGACCAATGTGACCTTACAGCAGGCTACACATCACTCTAAAGACCAATGTGACCTCATAGCAGGCTATACATCACTCTAGACCAATGTGACCTCATAGCAGGCTACATCACTATAAAGACCAATGTGACCTCATAGCAGGCTACACATCACTCTAGACCAATGTGACCTCATAGCAGGCTACACATCACTCTAGACAATGGGACCTTATAGCAGGCTACACATCACTTTAAAGACCAATGTGACCTCATAGCAGGCTACATCACTCTAGACCAATGTGACCTCATAGCAGGCTACATCACTCTAGACCAATGTGACCTTACAGCAGGCTACACATCACTCTAGACCAATGTGACCTCATAGCAGGCTACACATCACTCTAGACCAATGTGACCTCAGCAGGCTACACATCACTCTAGACCAATGTGACCTCATAGCAGGCTACACATCACTCTAGACCAATGTGACCTCATAGCAGGCTACATCACTCTAGACCAATGTGACCTCATAGCAGGCTACACATCACTCTAAAGACCAAAGTGACCTCATAGCAGGCTACACATCACTCTAGACCAATGTGACCTTACAGCAGGCTACACATCACTCTAAAGAACAATGTGACCTTATAGCAGGCTACATCACACTAGACCAATGTGACCTCATAGCAGGCTACATCACTCTAAAGACCAATGTGACCTCATAGCAGGCTACACATCACTCTAGACCAATGTGACCTCAGCAGGCTACACATCACTCTAGACCGATGTGACCTCATAGCAGGCTAAACATCACTCTAGACCAATGTGACCTTACAGCAGGCTACACATCACTCTAGACCAATGTGACCTCATAGCAGGCTACACATCACTCTAGACCAATGTGACCTCAGCAGGCTACACATCACTCTAGACCAATGTGACCTCATAGCAGGCTACACATCACTCTAGACCAATGTGACCTCATAGCAGGCTACATCACTCTAGACCAATGTGACCTCATAGCAGGCTACACATCACTCTAAAGACCAATGTGACCTCATAGCAGGCTACACATCACTCTAGACCAATGTGACCTCATAGCAGGCTACACATCACTCTAGACCAATGTGACCTCATAGCAGGCTACATCACTCTATACCAATGTTACCTCATAGCAGGCTAAACATCACTCTAAAGACCAATGTGACCTCATAGCAGGCTACACATCACTCTAGACCAATGTGAACTTACAGCAGGCTACACATCACTCTAAAGAACAATGTGACCTCATAGCAGGCTACATCACTCTAAAGACCAATGTGACCTCATAGCAGGCTACACATCACTCTAGACCAATGTGACCTTACAGCAGGCTACACATCACTCTAAAGACCAATGTGACCTCATAGCAGGCTACACATCACTCTAGACCAATGTGACCTCATAGCAGGCTACATCACTATAAAGACCAATGTGACCTCATAGCAGGCTACACATAACTCTAGACCAATGTGACCTCATAGCAGGCTACACATCACTCTAGACCAATGTGACCTTATAGCAGGCTACACATCACTATAAAGACCAATGTGACCTCATAGCAGGCTACACATCACTCTAGACCAATGTGACCTCATAGCAGGCTACACATCACTCTAGACCAATGTGACCTTATAGCAGGCTACACATCACTCTAAAGACCAATGTGACCTCATAGCAGGCTACATCACTCTAGACAAATGTGACCTTATAGCAGGCTACATCACTCTAGACCAATGTGACCTCATAGCAGGCTACATCACTCTAAAGACCAATGTGACCTCATAGCAGGCTACACATCACTCTAGACCAATGTGACCTCATAGCAGGCTACATCACTCTAAAGACCAATGTGACCTCATAGCAGGCTACACATCACTCTAGACCAATGTGACCTCAGCAGGCTACACATCACTCTAGACCGATGTGACCTCATAGCAGGCTAAACATCACTCTAGACCAATGTGACCTTACAGCAGGCTACACATCACTCTAGACCAATGTGACCTCATAGCAGGCTACACATCACTCTAGACCAATGTGACCTCAGCAGGCTACACATCACTCTAGACCAATGTGACCTCATAGCAGGCTACACATCACTCTAGACCAATGTGACCTCATAGCAGGCTACATCACTCTAGACCAATGTGACCTCATAGCAGGCTACACATCACTCTAAAGACCAATGTGACCTCATAGCAGGCTACACATCACTCTAGACCAATGTGACCTCATAGCAGGCTACACATCACTCTAGACCAATGTGACCTCATAGCAGGCTACATCACTCTATACCAATGTTACCTCATAGCAGGCTAAACATCACTCTAAAGACCAATGTGACCTCATAGCAGGCTACACATCACTCTAGACCAATGTGAACTTACAGCAGGCTACACATCACTCTAAAGAACAATGTGACCTCATAGCAGGCTACATCACTCTAAAGACCAATGTGACCTCATAGCAGGCTACACATCACTCTAGACCAATGTGACCTTACAGCAGGCTACACATCACTCTAAAGACCAATGTGACCTCATAGCAGGCTACACATCACTCTAGACCAATGTGACCTCATAGCAGGCTACATCACTATAAAGACCAATGTGACCTCATAGCAGGCTACACATAACTCTAGACCAATGTGACCTCATAGCAGGCTACACATCACTCTAGACCAATGTGACCTTATAGCAGGCTACACATCACTATAAAGACCAATGTGACCTCATAGCAGGCTACACATCACTCTAGACCAATGTGACCTCATAGCAGGCTACACATCACTCTAGACCAATGTGACCTTGCAGCAGGCTACACATCACTCTAAAGAACAATGTGACCTCATAGCAGGCTACATCACTCTAAAGACCAATGTGACCTCATAGCAGGCTACACATCACTCTAGACCAATGTGACCTTACAGCAGGCTACACATCACTCTAAAGACCAATGTGACCTCATAGCAGGCTACACATCACTCTAGACCAATGTGACCTCATAGCAGGCTACATCACTATAAAGACCAATGTGACCTCATAGCAGGCTACACATCACTCTAGACCAATGTGACCTCATAGCAGGCTACACATCACTCTAGACCAATGTGACCTTATAGCAGGCTACACATCACTCTAAAGACCAATGTGACCTCATAGCAGGCTACATCACTCTAGACCAATGTGACCTTATAGCAGGCTACATCACACTAGACCAATGTGACCTCATAGCAGGCTACATCACTCTAAAGACCAATGTGACCTCATAGCAGGCTACACATCACTCTAGACCAATGTGACCTCAGCAGGCTACACATCACTCTAGACCAATGTGACCTCATAGCAGGCTAAACATCACTCTAGACCAATGTGACCTTACAGCAGGCTACACATCACTCTAGACCAATGTGACCTCATAGCAGGCTACACATCACTCTAGACCAATGTGACCTCAGCAGGCTACACATCACTCTAGACCAATGTGACCTCATAGCAGGCTACACATCACTCTAGACCAATGTGACCTCATGGCAGGCTACATCACTCTAGACCAATGTGACCTTACAGCAGGCTACACATCACTCTAGACCAATGTGACCTCATAGCAGGCTACACATCACTCTAGACCAATGTGACCTCAGCAGGCTACACATCACTCTAGACCAATGTGACCTGATAGCAGGCTACACATCACTCTAGACCAATGTGAACTTACAGCAGGCTACACATCACTCTAAAGAACAATGTGACCTCATAGCAGGCTACATCACTCTAAAGACCAATGTGACCTCATAGCAGGCTACACATCACTCTAGACCAATGTGACCTTACAGCAGGCTACACATCACTCTAAAGACCAATGTGACCTCATAGCAGGCTACACATCACTCTAGACCAATGTGACCTCATAGCAGGCTACATCACTATAAAGACCAATGTGACCTCATAGCAGGCTACACATAACTCTAGACCAATGTGACCTCATAGCAGGCTACACATCACTCTAGACCAATGTGACCTTATAGCAGGCTACACATCACTATAAAGACCAATGTGACCTCATAGCAGGCTACACATCACTCTAGACCAATGTGACCTCATAGCAGGCTACACATCACTCTAGACCAATGTGACCTTGCAGCAGGCTACACATCACTCTAAAGAACAATGTGACCTCATAGCAGGCTACATCACTCTAAAGACCAATGTGACCTCATAGCAGGCTACACATCACTCTAGACCAATGTGACCTTACAGCAGGCTACACATCACTCTAAAGACCAATGTGACCTCATAGCAGGCTACACATCACTCTAGACCAATGTGACCTCATAGCAGGCTACATCACTATAAAGACCAATGTGACCTCATAGCAGGCTACACATCACTCTAGACCAATGTGACCT
The DNA here is from genome assembly GCF_002021735.2 of Oncorhynchus kisutch. Classification (NCBI taxonomy): domain Eukaryota; kingdom Metazoa; phylum Chordata; class Actinopteri; order Salmoniformes; family Salmonidae; genus Oncorhynchus; species Oncorhynchus kisutch. The sequence continues at coordinate 47,242,907 of NC_034202.2, read as the reverse complement.
CATAGCAGGCTACACATCACTCTAGACCAATGTGACCTTATAGCAGGCTACACATCACTCTAAAGACCAATGTGACCTCATAGCAGGCTACATCACTCTAGACCAATGTGACCTTATAGCAGGCTACATCACACTAGACCAATGTGACCTCATAGCAGGCTACATCACTCTAAAGACCAATGTGACCTCATAGCAGGCTACACATCACTCTAGACCAATGTGACCTCAGCAGGCTACACATCACTCTAGACCAATGTGACCTCATAGCAGGCTAAACATCACTCTAGACCAATGTGACCTTACAGCAGGCTACACATCACTCTAGACCAATGTGACCTCATAGCAGGCTACACATCACTCTAGACCAATGTGACCTCAGCAGGCTACACATCACTCTAGACCAATGTGACCTCATAGCAGGCTACACATCACTCTAGACCAATGTGACCTCATGGCAGGCTACATCACTCTAGACCAATGTGACCTTACAGCAGGCTACACATCACTCTAGACCAATGTGACCTCATAGCAGGCTACACATCACTCTAGACCAATGTGACCTCAGCAGGCTACACATCACTCTAGACCAATGTGACCTGATAGCAGGCTACACATCACTCTAGACCAATGTGACCTCATAGCAGGCTACATCACTCTAGACCAATGTGACCTCATAGCAGGCTACACATCACTCTAGACCAATGTGACCTTACAGCAGGCTACACATCACTCTAAAGAACAATGTGACCTCATAGCAGGCTACATCACTCTAAAGACCAATGTGACCTCATAGCAGGCTACACATCACTCTAGACCAATGTGACCTCAGCAGGCTACACATCACTCTAGACCAATGTGACCTCATAGCAGGCTACACATCATTCTAGACCAATGTGACCTCATAGCAGGCTACATCACTCTAGACCAATGTGACCTCATAGCAGGCTACACATCACTCTAAAGACCAATGTGACCTCATAGCAGGCTACACATCACTCTAGACCAATGTGACCTTACAGCAGGCTACACATCACTCTAAAGAACAATGTGACCTCATAGCAGGCTACATCACTCTAAAGACCAATGTGACCTCATAGCAGGCTACACATCACTCTAGACCAATGTGACCTTACAGCAGGCTACACATCACTCTAAAGACCAATGTGACCTCATAGCAGGCTATACATCACTCTAGACCAATGTGACCTCATAGCAGGCTACATCACTATAAAGACCAATGTGACCTCATAGCAGGCTACACATCACTCTAGACCAATGTGACCTCATAGCAGGCTACACATCACTCTAGACAATGTGACCTTATAGCAGGCTACACATCACTTTAAAGACCAATGTGACCTCATAGCAGGCTACATCACTCTAGACCAATGTGACCTCATAGCAGGCTACATCACACTAGACCAATGTGACCTCATAGCAGGCTACATCACTCTAAAGACCAATGTGACCTCATAGCAGGCTACACATCACTCTAGACCAATGTGACCTAGGCAGGCTACACATCACTCTAGACCAATGTGACCTCATAGCAGGCTAAACATCACTCTAGACCAATGTGACTTTACAGCAGGCTACACATCACTCTAGACCAATGTGACCTCATAGCAGGCTACACATCACTCTAGACCAATGTGACCTCAGCAGGCTACACATCACTCTAGACCAATGTGACCTCATAGCAGGCTACACATCACTCTAGACCAATGTGACCTCAAAGCAGGCTACATCACTCTAGACCAATGTGACCTTACAGCAGGCTACACATCACTCTAGACCAATGTGACCTCATAGCAGGCTACACATCACTCTAGACCAATGTGACCTCAGCAGGCTACACATCACTCTAGACCAATGTGACCTCATAGCAGGCTACACATCACTCTAGACCAATGTGACCTCATAGCAGGCTACATCACTCTAGACCAATGTGACCTCATAGCAGGCTACACATCACTCTAAAGACCAATGTGACCTCATAGCAGGCTACACATCACTCTAGACCAATGTGACCTTACAGCAGGCTACACATCACTCTAAAGAACAATGTGACCTTATAGCAGGCTACATCACACTAGACCAATGTGACCTCATAGCAGGCTACATCACTCTAAAGACCAATGTGACCTCATAGCAGGCTACACATCACTCTAGACCAATGTGACCTCAGCAGGCTACACATCACTCTAGACCGATGTGACCTCATAGCAGGCTACACATCACTCTAGACCAATGTGACCTCAGCAGGCTACACATCACTCTAGACCAATGTGACCTCATAGCAGGCTACACATCACTCTAGACCAATGTGACCTCATAGCAGGCTACATCACTCTAGACCAATGTGACCTCATAGCAGGCTACACATCACTCTAAAGACCAATGTGACCTCATAGCAGGCTACACATCACTCTAGACCAATGTGACCTCATAGCAGGCTACACATCACTCTAGACCAATGTGACCTCATAGCAGGCTACATCACTCTATACCAATGTTACCTCATAGCAGGCTAAACATCACTCTAAAGACCAATGTGACCTCATAGCAGGCTACACATCACTCTAGACCAATGTGAACTTACAGCAGGCTACACATCACTCTAAAGAACAATGTGACCTCATAGCAGGCTACATCACTCTAAAGACCAATGTGACCTCATAGCAGGCTACACATCACTCTAGACCAATGTGACCTTACAGCAGGCTACACATCACTCTAAAGACCAATGTGACCTCATAGCAGGCTACACATCACTCTAGACCAATGTGACCTCATAGCAGGCTACATCACTATAAAGACCAATGTGACCTCATAGCAGGCTACACATAACTCTAGACCAATGTGACCTCATAGCAGGCTACACATCACTCTAGACCAATGTGACCTTATAGCAGGCTACACATCACTATAAAGACCAATGTGACCTCATAGCAGGCTACACATCACTCTAGACCAATGTGACCTCATAGCAGGCTACACATCACTCTAGACCAATGTGACCTTATAGCAGGCTACACATCACTCTAAAGACCAATGTGACCTCATAGCAGGCTACATCACTCTAGACAAATGTGACCTTATAGCAGGCTACATCACTCTAGACCAATGTGACCTCATAGCAGGCTACATCACTCTAAAGACCAATGTGACCTCATAGCAGGCTACACATCACTCTAGACCAATGTGACCTCATAGCAGGCTACATCACTCTAAAGACCAATGTGACCTCATAGCAGGCTACACATCACTCTAGACCAATGTGACCTCAGCAGGCTACACATCACTCTAGACCGATGTGACCTCATAGCAGGCTAAACATCACTCTAGACCAATGTGACCTTACAGCAGGCTACACATCACTCTAGACCAATGTGACCTCATAGCAGGCTACACATCACTCTAGACCAATGTGACCTCAGCAGGCTACACATCACTCTAGACCAATGTGACCTCATAGCAGGCTACACATCACTCTAGACCAATGTGACCTCATAGCAGGCTACATCACTCTAGACCAATGTGACCTCATAGCAGGCTACACATCACTCTAAAGACCAATGTGACCTCATAGCAGGCTACACATCACTCTAGACCAATGTGACCTCATAGCAGGCTACACATCACTCTAGACCAATGTGACCTCATAGCAGGCTACATCACTCTATACCAATGTTACCTCATAGCAGGCTAAACATCACTCTAAAGACCAATGTGACCTCATAGCAGGCTACACATCACTCTAGACCAATGTGAACTTACAGCAGGCTACACATCACTCTAAAGAACAATGTGACCTCATAGCAGGCTACATCACTCTAAAGACCAATGTGACCTCATAGCAGGCTACACATCACTCTAGACCAATGTGACCTTACAGCAGGCTACACATCACTCTAAAGACCAATGTGACCTCATAGCAGGCTACACATCACTCTAGACCAATGTGACCTCATAGCAGGCTACATCACTATAAAGACCAATGTGACCTCATAGCAGGCTACACATAACTCTAGACCAATGTGACCTCATAGCAGGCTACACATCACTCTAGACCAATGTGACCTTATAGCAGGCTACACATCACTATAAAGACCAATGTGACCTCATAGCAGGCTACACATCACTCTAGACCAATGTGACCTCATAGCAGGCTACACATCACTCTAGACCAATGTGACCTTATAGCAGGCTACACATCACTCTAAAGACCAATGTGACCTCATAGCAGGCTACATCACTCTAGACAAATGTGACCTTATAGCAGGCTACATCACTCTAGACCAATGTGACCTCATAGCAGGCTACATCACTCTAAAGACCAATGTGACCTCATAGCAGGCTACACATCACTCTAGACCAATGTGACCTCATAGCAGGCTACATCACTCTAGACCAATGTGACCTTACAGCAGGCTACACATCACTCTAGACCAATGTGACCTCAGCAGGCTACATCACTCTAGACCAATGTGACCTCATAGCAGGCTACACATCACTCTAGACCAATGTGACCTTACAGCAGGCTACACATCACTCTAAAGACCAATGTGACCTCATAGCAGGCTACATCACTCTAAAGACCAATGTGACCTCATAGCAGGCTACACATCACTCTAGACCAATGTGACCTCATAGCAGGCTACATCACTATAAAGACCAATGTGACCTCATAGCAGGCTACACATCACTCTAGACCAATGTGACCTCATGGCAGGCTACACATCACTCTAGACCAATGTGACCTTATAGCAGGCTACACATAATTCTAGACCAATGTGACCTCATAGCAGGCTACATCACTCTAGACCAATGCGACCTCATAGCAGGCTACATCACTCTAAAGACCAATGTGACCTCATAGCAGGCTACACATCACTCTAGACCAATGTGACCTCATAGCAGGCTACATCACTCTAGACCAATGTGACCTTATAGCAGGCTACACATCACTCTAGACCAATGTGACCTCATAGCAGGCTACATCACTCTAGACCAATGTGACCTCAGCAGGCTACACATCACTCTAGACCATTATGACCTCATAGCAGGCTACACATCACTCTAGACCAATGTGACCTCATAGCAGGCTACATCACTCTAGACCAATGTGACCTCATAGCAGCCTACACATCACTCTAAAGACCCAATGTGACCTCATAGCAGGCTACACATCACTCTAGACCAATGTGACCTTACAGCAGGTTACACATCACTCTAAAGACCAATGTGACCTCATAGCAGGCTACATCACTCTAAAGACCAATGTGACCTCATAGCAGGCTACACATCACTCTAGACCAATGTGACCTTACAGCAGGCTACACATCACTCTAAAGACCAAATGTGACCTCATAGCAGGCTACACATCACTCTAGACCAATGTGACCTCATAGCAGGCTACATCACTATAAAGACCAATGTGACCTCATAGCAGGCTACACATCACTCTAGACCATGTGACCTCATAGCAGGCTACCATCACTCTAGACCAATGTGACCTTATTAGCAGGCTACACATCACTCTAGACCAATGTGACCTTAAAGCAGGCTACACATAACTCTAAAGACCAATGTGACTTCATAGGGCAGGCTAACTGGCTACATTCCCCTCTAGACCAATGTGACCTCATAGCAGGCTACATCACTCTAAAGACCAATGTGACCTCATAGGCAGGCTACACATCACTCTAGACCAATGTGACCTTACAGCAGGCTACACATCACTCTAAAGACCAATGTGACCTCATAGCAGGCTACACATCACTCTAGACCAATGTGACCTCATAGCAGGCTACATCACTATAAAGACCAATGTGACCTCATAGCAGGCTACACATAACTCTAGACCAATGTGACCTCATAGCAGGCTACACATCACTCTAGACCAATGTGACCTTATAGCAGGCTACACATCACTATAAAGACCAATGTGACCTCATAGCAGGCTACACATCACTCTAGACCAATGTGACCTCATAGCAGGCTACACATCACTCTAGACCAATGTACCTTATAGCAGGCTACACATCACTCTAAAGACCAATGTGACCTCATAGCAGGCTACATCACTCTAGACAAATGTGACCTTATAGCAGGCTACATCACTCTAGACCAATGTGACCTCATAGCAGGCTACATCACTCTAAAGACCAATGTGACCTCATAGCAGGCTACACATCACTCTAGACCAATGTGACCTCATAGCAGGCTACATCACTCTAGACCAATGTGACCTTACAGCAGGCTACACATCACTCTAGACCAATGTGACCTCAGCAGGCTACATCACTCTAGACCAATGTGACCTCATAGCAGGCTACACATCACTCTAGACCAATGTGACCTTACAGCAGGCTACACATCACTCTAAAGACCAATGTGACCTCATAGCAGGCTACATCACTCTAAAGACCAATGTGACCTCATAGCAGGCTACACATCACTCTAGACCAATGTGACCTCATAGCAGGCTACATCACTATAAAGACCAATGTGACCTCATAGCAGGCTACACATCACTCTAGACCAATGTGACCTCATGGCAGGCTACACATCACTCTAGACCAATGTGACCTTAATATTACAGCAGGCTACACATCACTCTAAGACCAATGTGACCTCATAGCAGGCTACAATCACTCTAAAGACCAATGTGACCTCATAGCAGGCTTACACATCACTCTAAGACCAATGTGACCTCATAGCAGGCTACACATCACTCTAGACCAATGTGACCTCATAGCAGGCTACACATCCACTCTAGACCAATGTGACCTTATAGCAGGCTACACATCACTCTAAGACCAATGTGACCTCATAGCAGGCTACCCATCACTCTAAGACCAATGTGACCTCATAGCAGGCTACATCACTCTAGACCAATGTGACCTCATAGCAGGCTACATCACTCTAGACCAATGTGACCTCATAGCAGGCTACATCACTATAAAGACCAATGTGACCTCATAGCAGGCTACACATCACTCTAAGACCATGTGACCTCATAGCAGGCTACATCACTCTAGACCAATGTGACCTAATAGCAGGCTACATCACTCTAAAGACCAATGTGACCCATTACAAGCACACATCACTCTAGACCAATGTGGACCTTACAGCAGGCTACACATCACTCTAAGACCCAATGTGACCTTACAGCAGGCTACACATCACTCTAGACCAATGTGACCTTACAGCAGGCTACACATCACTCTAAAGACCAATGTGACCTCATAGCAGGCTACACATCACTCTAGACCAATGTGACCTCATAGCAGGCTACACATCACTCTAAGACCAATGTGACCTCATAGCAGGCTACACATCACTAAAGACAATGTTGACTCATAGCAGGCTACACATCACTCTAGACCAATGTGACCTCATAGCAGGCTTACACATCACTCTAGACCAATGTGACCTTATAGCAGGCTACACATCACTCTAAGACCAATGTGACCTTATAGCAGGCTCCATCACTTAGACCAAAAATGTGGACCTCATAGCAGGCTACATCACTCTAGACCAATGTGACCTCATGCAGGCTACATCACTCTAAAGACCAATGTGACCTCATAGCAGGCTACACATCACTCTAGACCAATGTGACCTCATAGCAGGCTACATCACTCTAGACCAATGTGACCTAGGCTACACATCACTCTAGACCAATGTGACCTCATAGCAGGCTACACATCACTCTAGACCAATGTGACCTCATAGCAGGCTACACATCACTCTAGACCAATGTGACCTCATAGCAGGCTACATCACTCTAGACCAATGTGACCTCATAGCAGGCTACACATCACTCTAGACCAATGTGACCTTATAGCAGGCTACACATCACTCTAGACCAATGTGACCTCATAGCAGGCTACACATCACTCTAGACCAATGTGACCTTATAGCAGGCTACACATCACTCTAGACCAATGTGACCTCATAGCAGGCTACACATCACTCTAGACCAATGTGACCTATAGCAGGCTACACATCACTCTAGACCAATGTGACCTTATAGCAGGCTACACATCACTCTAGACCAATGTGACCTCATAGCAGGCTACACATCACTCTAGACCAATGTGACCTCATAGCAGGCTACACATCACTCTAGACCAATGTGACCTCATAGCAGGCTACATCACTCTAGACCAATGTGACCTCATAGCAGGCTACACATCACTCTAGACCAATGTGACCTCATAGCAGGCTACACATCACTCTAGACCAATGTGACCTCATAGCAGGCTACACATCACTCTAGACCAATGTGACCTCATAGCAGGCTACACATCACTCTAGACCAATGTGACCTCATAGCAGGCTACACATCACTCTAGACCAATGTGACCTCATAGCAGGCTACACATCACTCTAGACCAATGTGACCTTATAGCAGGCTACACATCACTCTAGACCAATGTGACCTTATAGCAGGCTACACATCACTCTAGACCAATGTGACCTCATAGCAGGCTACATCACTCTAGACCAATGTGACCTTATAGCAGGCTACATCACTCTAGACCAATGTGACCTCATAGCAGGCTACATCACTCTAGACCAATGTGACCTCATAGCAGGCTACATCACTATAAAGGACCAATGTGACCTCATAGCAGGCTACAACATCACTCTAGACCAAGTGACCTCAAGCAGGCTACACATCACTCTAGACCATGTGACCTATAGCAGGTACACATCACTCTAAGACCAATGTGACCTTACAGAAGGCTACACATCACTCTAGACCAATGTGACCTTACAGCAGGCTACATCACTCTAGACCAATGTGACCTTACAAGCAGGCTACCACATCACTCTAAAGATCCAATGTGACCTTACAGCAGGCTACACATCACTCTAGACCAATGTGACCTCATAGCAGGCTACATATCACTCTAGACCAATGTGACCTTCAGCAGGCTACACATCTAGACCAATGTGACCTTCATAGCAGGCTACATCACTCGAGACCAATGTGACCTCTTCAGCCGGCTACATCACTCTAGACCAATGTGACCTCATAGCAGGCTACACATCACTCTAAGACCAATGTGACCTCATAGCAGGCTACACATCACTCTAGACCAATGTGACCTCATAGCAGGCTACACATCACTCTAGACCAATGTGACCTCATAGCAGGCTACACATCACTCTAGACCAATGTGACCTCATAGCAGGCTACACATCACTCTAGACCAATGTGACCTCATAGCAGGCTACACATCACTCTAGACCAATGTGACCTTACAGCAGGCTACACATCACTCTAGACCAATGTGACCTCATAGCAGGCTACACATCACTCTAGACCAATGTGACCTTATAGCAGGCTACACATCACTCTAGACCAATGTGACCTCATAGCAGGCTACACATCACTCTAGACCAATGTGACCTTATAGCAGGCTACATCACTCTAGACCAATGTGACCTCATAGCAGGCTACACATCACTCTAGACCAATGTGACCTCATAGCAGGCTACACATCACTCTAGACCAATGTGACCTCATAGCAGGCTACACATCACTCTAGACCAATGTGACCTCATAGCAGGCTACATCACTCTAGACCAATGTGACCTCATAGCAGGCTACACATCACTCTAGACCAATGTGACCTCATAGCAGGCTACACATCACTCTAGACCAATGTGACCTTACAGCAGGCTACACATCACTCTAAAGACCAATGTGACCTCATAGCAGGCTACACATCACTCTAGACCAATGTGACCTTATAGCAGGCTACACATCACTCTAAAGACCAATGTGACCTCATAGCAGGCTACACATCACTCTAGACCAATGTGACCTTATAGCAGGCTACACATCACTCTAGACCAATGTGACCTCATAGCAGGCTACACATCACTCTAGACCAATGTGACCTTATAGCAGGCTACACATCACTCTAGACCAATGTGACCTCATAGCAGGCTACACATCACTCTAGACCAATGTGACCTCATAGCAGGCTACACATCACTCTAGACCAATGTGACCTCATAGCAGGCTACACATCACTCTAGACCAATGTGACCTCATAGCAGGCTACACATCACTCTAGACCAATGTGACCTTATAGCAGGCTACACATCACTCTAAAGACCAATGTGACCTCATAGCAGGCTACATCACTCTAGACCAATGTGACCTTACAGCAGGCTACACATCACTCTAAAGACCAATGTGACCTCATAGCAGGCTACATCACTCTAGACCAATGTGACCTCATAGCAGGCTACACATCACTCTAGACCAATGTGACCTCATAGCAGGCTACACATCACTCTAGACCAATGTGACCTCATAGCAGGCTACACATCACTCTAGACCAATGTGACCTCATAGCAGGCTACACATCACTCTAGACCAATGTGACCTCATAGCAGGCTACACATCACTCTAGACCAATGTGACCTCATAGCAGGCTACACATCACTCTAGACCAATGTGACCTCATAGCAGGCTACACATCACTCTAGACCAATGTGACCTCACAGCAGGCTACACATCACTCTAGACCAATGTGACCTCATAGCAGGCTACACATCACTCTAGACCAATGTGACCTTATAGCAGGCTACACATCACTCTAAAGACCAATGTGACCTCATAGCAGGCTACATCACTCTAGACCAATGTGACCTTATAGCAGGCTACATCACTATAAAGACCAATGTGACCTCATAGCAGGCTACACATCACTCTAGACTAATGTGACCTCGTAGCAGGCTACACATCACTCTAGACCAATGTGACCTTGTAGCAGGCTACACATCACTCTAGACCAATGTGACCTTATGCAGGGTACACATCACTCTAGACCAATGTGACCTCATAGCAGGCTACATCACTCTAGACCAATGTTGACCTCATAGCAGGCTACACATCACTCTATACCAATGTGACCTCATAGCAGGCTACACATCACTCTAGACCAATGTGACCTCATAGCAGGCTACACATCACTCTAGACCAATGTGACCTTATAGCAGGCTACACATCACTCTAGACCAATGTGACCTTATAGCAGGGTACACATCACTCTAGACCAATGTGACCTCATAGCAGGCTACATCCACTCTAGACCAATTTGACCTCGTAGCATGGTACACATCACTCTAGACCAATGTGACCTTATAGAAGGCTACATCACTCTAAAGACCAATGTGACCTTATAGCAGGCTACACATCACTCTAGACCAATGTGACCTTACAGCAGGCAACACATCACTCTAAAGACCAATGTGACCTCATAGCAGGCTACATCACTATAAAGACCAATGTGACCTCATAGCAGGCTACACATCACTCTAGACAAATGTGACCTCGTAGCAGGCTACACATCCACTCTAGACCAATGTGACCTTGTAGCAGGCTACACATCACTCTAGACCAATGTGACCTTGTAGCAGGCTACACATCACTCTAAAGACCAATGTGACCTCATAGCAGGCTACATCACTGTAGACCAATGTGACCTTATAGAAGACTACATCACTCTAAAGACCAATGTGACCTTATAGCAGGCTACACATCACTGTAGACCAATGTGACCTTACAGCAGGCAACACATCACTCTAAAGACCAATGTGACCTTATAGCAGGCTACACATCACTCTATACCAATGTGACCTCATAGCAGGCTACACATCACTCTAGACCAATGTGACCTCATAGCAGGCTACACATCACTCTAGACCAATGTGACCTTATAGCAGGCTACACATCACTCTAGACCAATGTGACCTTATAGCAGGGTACACATCACTCTAGACCAATGTGACCTCATAGCAGGCTACATCACTCTAGACCAATGTGACCTCATAGCATGCTACACATCACTCTATGCCAATGTGACCTCATAGCATGGTACACATCACTCTAGACCAATGTGACCTTATAGAAGGCTACATCACTCTAAAGACCAATGTGACCTTATAGCAGGCTACACATCACTCTAGACCAATGTGACCTTACAGCAGGCAACACATCACTCTAAAGACCAATGTGACCTCATAGCAGGCTACATCACTCTAGACCAATGTGACCTTATAGCAGGCTACATCACTATAAAGACCAATGTGACCTCATAGCAGGCTACACATCACTCTAGACAAATGTGACCTCGTAGCAGGCTACACATCACTCTAGACCAATGTGACCTTGTAGCAGGCTACACATCACTCTAGACCAATGTGACCTTGTAGCAGGCTACACATCACTCTAAAGACCAATGTGACCTCATAGCAGGCTACATCACTGTAGACCAATGTGACCTTACAGCAGGCAACACATCACTCTAAAGACCAATGTGACCTTATAGCAGGATACATATCACTATAGACCAATGTGACCTTACAGCAGGCTACACATCACTCTAAAGACCAATGTGACCTCATAGCAGGCTACATCACTCTAGACCAATGTGACCTTACAGTAGGCTACACATCACTCTAAAGACCAATGTGACCTCATAGCAGCTACATCACTCTATACCAATGTGACCTCATAGCAGGCTACACATCACTCTAGACCAATGTGACCTTATAGCAGGGTACACATCACTCTAGACCAATGTGACCTTATAGCAGGGTACACATCACTCTAGACCAATGTGACCTCATAGCAGGCTACATCACTCTAGACCAATTTGACCTCATAGCATGGTACACATCACTCTAGACCAATGTGACCTTATAGAAGGCTACATCACTCTAAAGACCAATGTGACCTTATAGCAGGCTACACATCACTCTAGACCAATGTGACCTTACAGCAGGCAACACATCACTCTAAAGACCAATGTGACCTCATAGCAGGCTACATCACTCTAGACCAATGTGACCTTATAGCAGGCTACATCACTATAAAGACCAATGTGACCTCATAGCAGGCTACACATCACTCTAGACAAATGTGACCTCGTAGCAGGCTACACATCACTCTAGACCAATGTGACCTTGTAGCAGGCTACACATCACTCTAGACCAATGTGACCTTGTAGCAGGCTACACATCACTCTAAAGACCAATGTGACCTCATAGCAGGCTACATCACTGTAGACCAATGTGACCTTATAGAAGACTACATCACTCTAAAGACCAATGTGACCTTATAGCAGGCTACACATCACTGTAGACCAATGTGACCTTACAGCAGGCAACACATCACTCTAAAGACCAATGTGACCTTATAGCAGGCTACACATCACTCTATACCAATGTGACCTCATAGCAGGCTACACATCACTCTAGACCAATGTGACCTCATAGCAGGCTACACATCACTCTAGACCAATGTGACCTTATAGCAGGCTACACATCACTCTAGACCAATGTGACCTTATAGCAGGGTACACATCACTCTAGACCAATGTGACCTCATAGCAGGCTACATCACTCTAGACCAATGTGACCTCATAGCATGCTACACATCACTCTATGCCAATGTGACCTCATAGCATGGTACACATCACTCTAGACCAATGTGACCTTATAGAAGGCTACATCACTCTAAAGACCAATGTGACCTTATAGCAGGCTACACATCACTCTAGACCAATGTGACCTTACAGCAGGCAACACATCACTCTAAAGACCAATGTGACCTCATAGCAGGCTACATCACTCTAGACCAATGTGACCTTATAGCAGGCTACATCACTATAAAGACCAATGTGACCTCATAGCAGGCTACACATCACTCTAGACAAATGTGACCTCGTAGCAGGCTACACATCACTCTAGACCAATGTGACCTTGTAGCAGGCTACACATCACTCTAGACCAATGTGACCTTGTAGCAGGCTACACATCACTCTAAAGACCAATGTGACCTCATAGCAGGCTACATCACTGTAGACCAATGTGACCTTACAGCAGGCAACACATCACTCTAAAGACCAATGTGACCTTATAGCAGGATACATATCACTATAGACCAATGTGACCTTACAGCAGGCTACACATCACTCTAAAGACCAATGTGACCTCATAGCAGGCTACATCACTCTAGACCAATGTGACCTTACAGTAGGCTACACATCACTCTAAAGACCAATGTGACCTCATAGCAGGCTACATCACTCTATACCAATGTGACCTCATAGCAGGCTACACATCACTCTAGACCAATGTGACCTCATAGCAGGGTACACATCACTCTAGACCAATGTGACCTCATTGCAGGCTACATCACTCTAGACCAATGTGACCTCATAGCATGCTACACATCACTCTATGCCAATGTGACCTCATAGCATGCTACACATCACTCTAGACCAATGTGACCTTACAGCAGGCTACACATCACTCTAAAGACCAATGTGACCTTATAGAAGGCTACATCACTCTAAAGACCAATGTGACCTTATAGCAGGCTACACATCACTCTAGACCAATGTGACCTTACAGCAGGCAACACATCACTCTAAAGACCAATGTGACCTCATAGCAGGCTACATCACTCTAGACCAATGTGACCTTATAGCAGGCTACATCACTATAAAGACCAATGTGACCTCATAGCAGGCTACACATCACTCTAGACAAATGTGACCTCGTAGCAGGCTACACATCACTCTAGACCAATGTGACCTTATAGCAGGGTACACATCACTCTAGACCAATGTGACCTCATTGCAGGCTACATCACTGTAGACCAATGTGACCTTACAGCAGGCAACACATCACTCTAAAGACCAATGTGACCTCATAGCAGGCTACACATCACTCTAGACCAATGTGACCTTATAGCAGGCTACACATCACTCTAAAGACCAATGTGACCTCATAGCAGGATACATATCACTATAGACCAATGTGACCTTACAGCAGGCTACACATCACTATAAAGACCAATGTGACCTCATAGCAGGCTATATCACTCGAGACCAATGTGACCTTATAGCAGGCTACACATCACTCTAGACCAATGTGACCTTATAGCAGGGTACACATCACTCTAGACCAATGTGACCTCATTGCAGGCTACATCACTCTAGACCAATGTGACCTCATAGCATGCTACACATCACTCTATGCCAATGTGACCTCATAGCATGCTACACATCACTCTAGACCAATGTGACCTTACAGCAGGCTACACATCACTCTAAAGACCAATGTGACCTTATAGCAGGCTACACATCACTCTAGACCAATGTGACCTTACAGCAGGCAACACATCACTCTAAAGACCAATGTGACCTCATAGCAGGCTACATCACTCTAGACCAATGTGACCTTATAGCAGGCTACATCACTATAAAGACCAATGTGACCTCATAGCAGGCTACACATCACTCTAGACAAATGTGACCTCGTAGCAGGCTACACATCACTCTAGACCAATGTGACCTTGTAGCAGGCTACACATCACTCTAGACCAATGTGACCTTATAGCAGGGTACACATCACTCTAGACCAATGTGACCTTGTAGCAGGCTACACATCACTCTAAAGACCAATGTGACCTCATAGCAGGCTACATCACTCTAGACCAATGTGACCTTACAGCAGGCAACACATCACTCTAAAGACCAATGTGACCTTATAGCAGGCTACATCACTCTAGACCAATGTGACCTTATAGCAGGCTACATCACTATAAAGACCAATGTGACCTCATAGCAGGCTACACATCACTCTAGACTAATGTGACCTCGTAGCAGGCTACACATCACTCTAGACCAATGTGACCTTGTAGCAGGCTACACATCACTCTAGACCAATGTGACCTCATAGCAGGCTACACATCACTCTAGACTAATGTGACCTCGTAGCAGGCTACACATCACTCTAGACAAATGTGACCTCGTAGCAGGCTACACATCACTCTAGACCAATGTGACCTTGTAGCAGGCTACACATCACTCTAGACCAATGTGACCTTATAGCAGGCTACACATCACTCTAAAGACCAATGTGACCTCATAGCAGGCTACATCACTCTAGACCAATGTGACCTTACAGCAGGCAACACATCACTCTAAAGACCAATGTGACCTCATAGCAGGCTACATCACTCTAGACCAATGTGACCTTGTAGCAGGCTACACATCACTCTAGACCAATGTGACCTTGTAGCAGGCTACACATCACTCTAAAGACCAATGTGACCTCATAGCAGGCTACATCACTCTAGACCAATGTGACCTTACAGCAGGCAACACATCACTCTAAAGACCAATGTGACCTTATAGCAGGCTACATCACTCTAGACCAATGTGACCTTATAGCAGGCTACATCACTATAAAGACCAATGTGACCTCATAGCAGGCTACACATCACTCTAGACTAATGTGACCTCGTAGCAGGCTACACATCACTCTAGACCAATGTGACCTTGTAGCAGGCTACACATCACTCTAGACCAATGTGACCTTATAGCAGGGTACACATCACTCTAGACCAATGTGACCTCATAGCAGGCTACATCACTCTAGACCAATGTGACCTCATAGCAGGCTACACATCACTCTATACCAATGTGACCTCATAGCAGGCTACACATCACTCTAGACCAATGTGACCTCATAGCAGGCTACACATCACTCTAGACCAATGTGACCTTATAGCAGGCTACACATCACTCTAGACCAATGTGACCTTATAGCAGGGTACACATCACTCTAGACCAATGTGACCTCATAGCAGGCTACATCACTCTAGACCAATGTGACCTCATAGCATGGTACACATCACTCTAGACCAATGTGACCTTATAGAAGGCTACATCACTCTAAAGACCAATGTGACCTTATAGCAGGCTACACATCACTCTAGACCAATGTGACCTTACAGCAGGCAACACATCACTCTAAAGACCAATGTGACCTCATAGCAGGCTACATCACTCTAGACCAATGTGACCTTATAGCAGGCTACATCACTATAAAGACCAATGTGACCTCATAGCAGGCTACACATCACTCTAGACAAATGTGACCTCGTAGCAGGCTGCACATCACTCTAGACCAATGTGACCTTGTAGCAGGCTACACATCACTCTAGACCAATGTGACCTTGTAGCAGGCTACACATCACTCTAAAGACCAATGTGACCTCATAGCAGGCTACATCACTGTAGACCAATGTGACCTTATAGAAGGCTACATCACTCTAAAGACCAATGTGACCTTATAGCAGGCTACACATCACTGTAGACCAATGTGACCTTACAGCAGGCAACACATCACTCTAAAGACCAATGTGACCTTATAGCAGGCTACACATCACTCTATACCAATGTGACCTCATAGCAGGCTACACATCACTCTAGACCAATGTGACCTCATAGCAGGCTACACATCACTCTAGACCAATGTGACCTTATAGCAGGCTACACATCACTCTAGACCAATGTGACCTTATAGCAGGGTACACATCACTCTAGACCAATGTGACCTCATAGCAGGCTACATCACTCTAGACCAATGTGACCTCATAGCATGCTACACATCACTCTATGCCAATGTGACCTCATAGCATGGTACACATCACTCTAGACCAATGTGACCTTATAGAAGGCTACATCACTCTAAAGACCAATGTGACCTTATAGCAGGCTACACATCACTCTAGACCAATGTGACCTTACAGCAGGCAACACATCACTCTAAAGACCAATGTGACCTCATAGCAGGCTACATCAC
This sequence comes from Oncorhynchus kisutch, assembly GCF_002021735.2. Lineage (NCBI taxonomy): Eukaryota > Metazoa > Chordata > Actinopteri > Salmoniformes > Salmonidae > Oncorhynchus > Oncorhynchus kisutch. The sequence goes on along the minus strand of NC_034202.2, from coordinate 47,225,210 downwards.
TCTAGACCAATGTGACCTTATAGCAGGCTACATCACTATAAAGACCAATGTGACCTCATAGCAGGCTACACATCACTCTAGACAAATGTGACCTCGTAGCAGGCTACACATCACTCTAGACCAATGTGACCTTGTAGCAGGCTACACATCACTCTAGACCAATGTGACCTTGTAGCAGGCTACACATCACTCTAAAGACCAATGTGACCTCATAGCAGGCTACATCACTGTAGACCAATGTGACCTTACAGCAGGCAACACATCACTCTAAAGACCAATGTGACCTTATAGCAGGATACATATCACTATAGACCAATGTGACCTTACAGCAGGCTACACATCACTCTAAAGACCAATGTGACCTCATAGCAGGCTACATCACTCTAGACCAATGTGACCTTACAGTAGGCTACACATCACTCTAAAGACCAATGTGACCTCATAGCAGGCTACATCACTCTATACCAATGTGACCTCATAGCAGGCTACACATCACTCTAGACCAATGTGACCTCATAGCAGGCTACACATCACTCTAGACCAATGTGACCTTATAGCAGGCTACACATCACTCTAGACCAATGTGACCTTATAGCAGGGTACACATCACTCTAGACCAATGTGACCTCATAGCAGGCTACACATCACTCTAGACCAATGTGACCTTATAGCAGGCTACACATCACTCTATGCCAATGTGACCTCATAGCATGGTACACATCACTCTAGACCAATGTGACCTTATAGAAGGCTACATCACTCTAAAGACCAATGTGACCTTATAGCAGGCTACACATCACTCTAGACCAATGTGACCTTACAGCAGGCAACACATCACTCTAAAGACCAATGTGACCTTATAGCAGGCTACACATCACTCTATACCAATGTGACCTCATAGCAGGCTACACATCACTCTAGACCAATGTGACCTCATAGCAGGCTACACATCACTCTAGACCAATGTGACCTTATAGCAGGCTACACATCACTCTAGACCAATGTGACCTTATAGCAGGGTACACATCACTCTAGACCAATGTGACCTCATAGCAGGCTACATCACTCTAGACCAATGTGACCTCATAGCATGCTACACATCACTCTATGCCAATGTGACCTCATAGCATGGTACACATCACTCTAGACCAATGTGACCTTATAGAAGGCTACATCACTCTAAAGACCAATGTGACCTTATAGCAGGCTACACATCACTCTAGACCAATGTGACCTTACAGCAGGCAACACATCACTCTAAAGACCAATGTGACCTCATAGCAGGCTACATCACTCTAGACCAATGTGACCTTATAGCAGGCTACATCACTATAAAGACCAATGTGACCTCATAGCAGGCTACACATCACTCTAGACAAATGTGACCTCGTAGCAGGCTACACATCACTCTAGACCAATGTGACCTTGTAGCAGGCTACACATCACTCTAGACCAATGTGACCTTGTAGCAGGCTACACATCACTCTAAAGACCAATGTGACCTCACAGCAGGCTACATCACTGTAGACCAATGTGACCTTACAGCAGGCAACACATCACTCTAAAGGCCAATGTGACCTTATAGCAGGATACATATCACTATAGACCAATGTGACCTTACAGCAGGCTACACATCACTCTAAAGACCAATGTGACCTCATAGCAGGCTACATCACTCTAGACCAATGTGACCTTACAGTAGGCTACACATCACTCTAAAGACCAATGTGACCTCATAGCAGGCTACATCACTCTATACCAATGTGACCTCATAGCAGGCTACACATCACTCTAGACCAATGTGACCTCATAGCAGGCTACACATCACTCTAGACCAATGTGACCTTATAGCAGGCTACACATCACTCTAGACCAATGTGACCTTATAGCAGGGTACACATCACTCTAGACCAATGTGACCTCATAGCAGGCTACATCACTCTAGACCAATGTGACCTCATAGCATGCTACACATCACTCTATGCCAATGTGACCTCATAGCATGGTACACATCACTCTAGACCAATGTGACCTTATAGAAGGCTACATCACTCTAAAGACCAATGTGACCTTATAGCAGGCTACACATCACTCTAGACCAATGTGACCTTACAGCAGGCAACACATCACTCTAAAGACCAATGTGACCTCATAGCAGGCTACATCACTCTAGACCAATGTGACCTTATAGCAGGCTACATCACTATAAAGACCAATGTGACCTCATAGCAGGCTACACATCACTCTAGACAAATGTGACCTCGTAGCAGGCTACACATCACTCTAGACCAATGTGACCTTGTAGCAGGCTACACATCACTCTAGACCAATGTGACCTTGTAGCAGGCTACACATCACTCTAAAGACCAATGTGACCTCATAGCAGGCTACATCACTGTAGACCAATGTGACCTTACAGCAGGCAACACATCACTCTAAAGACCAATGTGACCTTATAGCAGGATACATATCACTATAGACCAATGTGAACTTACAGCAGGCTACACATCACTCTAAAGACCAATGTGACCTCATAGCAGGCTACATCACTCTAGACCAATGTGACCTTACAGTAGGCTACACATCACTCTAAAGACCAATGTGACCTCATAGCAGGCTACATCACTCTAGACCAATGTGACCTTACAGTAGGCTACACATCACTCTATACCAATGTGACCTCATAGCAGGCTACACATCACTCTAGACCAATGTGACCTCATAGCAGGCTACACATCACTCTAGACCAATGTGACCTTATAGCAGGCTACACATCACTCTATGCCAATGTGACCTCATAGCATGGTACACATCACTCTAGACCAATGTGACCTTATAGAAGGCTACATCACTCTAAAGACCAATGTGACCTTATAGCAGGCTACACATCACTCTAGACCAATGTGACCTTACAGCAGGCAACACATCACTCTAAAGACCAATGTGACCTCATAGCAGGCTACATCACTGTAGACCAATGTGACCTTACAGCAGGCAACACATCACTCTAAAGACCAATGTGACCTTATAGCAGGATACATATCACTATAGACCAATGTGAACTTACAGCAGGCTACACATCACTCTAAAGACCAATGTGACCTCATAGCAGGCTACATCACTCTAGACCAATGTGACCTTACAGTAGGCTACACATCACTCTAAAGACCAATGTGACCTCATAGCAGGCTACATCACTCTAGACCAATGTGACCTTACAGTAGGCTACACATCACTCTATACCAATGTGACCTCATAGCAGGCTACACATCACTCTAGACCAATGTGACCTCATAGCAGGCTACACATCACTCTAGACCAATGTGACCTTATAGCAGGCTACACATCACTCTATGCCAATGTGACCTCATAGCATGGTACACATCACTCTAGACCAATGTGACCTTATAGAAGGCTACATCACTCTAAAGACCAATGTGACCTTATAGCAGGCTACACATCACTCTAGACCAATGTGACCTTACAGCAGGCAACACATCACTCTAAAGACCAATGTGACCTCATAGCAGGCTACATCACTCTAGACCAATGTGACCTTATAGCAGGCTACATCACTATAAAGACCCATGTGACCTCATAGCAGGCTACACATCACTCTAGACAAATGTGACCTCGTAGCAGGCTACACATCACTCTAGACCAATGTGACCTTGTAGCAGGCTACACATCACTCTAGACCAATGTGACCTTGTAGCAGGCTACACATCACTCTAAAGACCAATGTGACCTCATAGCAGGCTACATCACTGTAGACCAATGTGACCTTACAGCAGGCAACACATCACTCTAAAGACCAATGTGACCTTATAGCAGGATACATATCACTATAGACCAATGTGAACTTACAGCAGGCTACACATCACTCTAAAGACCAATGTGACCTCATAGCAGGCTACATCACTCTAGACCAATGTGACCTTACAGTAGGCTACACATCACTCTAAAGACCAATGTGACCTCATAGCAGGCTACATCACTCTAGACCAATGTGACCTTACAGTAGGCTACACATCACTCTATACCAATGTGACCTCATAGCAGGCTACACATCACTCTAGACCAATGTGACCTCATAGCAGGCTACACATCACTCTAGACCAATGTGACCTTATAGCAGGCTACACATCACTCTAGACCAATGTGACCTTATAGCAGGGTACACATCACTCTAGACCAATGTGACCTCATAGCAGGCTACATCACTCTAGACCAATGTGACCTCATAGCATGCTACACATCACTCTATGCCAATGTGACCTCATAGCATGGTACACATCACTCTAGACCAATGTGACCTTATAGAAGGCTACATCACTCTAAAGACCAATGTGACCTTATAGCAGGCTACACATCACTCTAGACCAATGTGACCTTACAGCAGGCAACACATCACTCTAAAGACCAATGTGACCTCATAGCAGGCTACATCACTCTAGACCAATGTGACCTTATAGCAGGCTACATCACTATAAAGACCAATGTGACCTTATAGCAGGCTACATCACTATAAAGACCAATGTGACCTCATAGCAGGCTACACATCACTCTAGACAAATGTGACCTCGTAGCAGGCTACACATCACTCTAGACCAATGTGACCTTGTAGCAGGCTACATCACTCTAGACCAATGTGACCTTGTAGCAGGCTACACATCACTCTAAAGACCAATGTGACCTCATAGCAGGCTACATCACTGTAGACCAATGTGACCTTACAACAGGCAACATATCACTCTAAAGACCAATGTGACCTCATAGCAGGCTACACATCACTCTAGACCAATGTGACCTTATAGCAGGCTACACATCACTCTAAAGACCAATGTGACCTCATAGCAGGATACATATCACTATAGACCAATGTGACCTTACAGCAGGCTACACATCACTATAAAGACCAATGTGACCTCATAGCAGGCTACATCACTCGAGACCAATGTGACCTTATAGCAGGCTACACATCACTCTAGACCAATGTGACCTTATAGCAGGGTACACATCACTCTAGACCAATGTGACCTCATTGCAGGCTACATCACTCTAGACCAATGTGACCTCATAGCATGCTACACATCACTCTATGCCAATGTGACCTCATAGCATGCTACACATCACTCTAGACCAATGTGACCTCATAGCAGGCTACACATCACTCTAGACCAATGTGACCTTACAGCAGGCTACACATCACTCTAAAGACCAATGTGACCTTATAGAAGGCTACATCACTCTAAAGACCAATGTGACCTTATAGCAGGCTACACATCACTCTAGACCAATGTGACCTTACAGCAGGCAACACATCACTCTAAAGACCAATGTGACCTCATAGCAGGCTACATCACTCTAGACCAATGTGACCTTATAGCAGGCTACATCACTATAAAGACCAATGTGACCTCATAGCAGGCTACACATCACTCTAGACAAATGTGACCTCGTAGCAGGCTACACATCACTCTAGACCAATGTGACCTTGTAGCAGGCTACACATCACTCTAGACCAATGTGACCTTATAGCAGGGTACACATCACTCTAGACCAATGTGACCTTGTAGCAGGCTACACATCACTCTAAAGACCAATGTGACCTCATAGCAGGCTACATCACTCTAGACCAATGTGACCTTACAGCAGGCAACACATCACTCTAAAGACCAATGTGACCTTATAGCAGGCTACATCACTCTAGACCAATGTGACCTTATAGCAGGCTACATCACTATAAAGACCAATGTGACCTCATAGCAGGCTACACATCACTCTAGACTAATGTGACCTCGTAGCAGGCTACACATCACTCTAGACCAATGTGACCTTGTAGCAGGCTACACATCACTCTAGACCAATGTGACCTTATAGCAGGGTACACATCACTCTAGACCAATGTGACCTCATAGCAGGCTACATCACTCTAGACCAATGTGACCTCATAGCAGGCTACACATCACTCTATACCAATGTGACCTCATAGCAGGCTACACATCACTCTAGACCAATGTGACCTCATAGCAGGCTACACATCACTCTAGACCAATGTGACCTTATAGCAGGCTACACATCACTCTAGACCAATGTGACCTTATAGCAGGGTACACATCACTCTAGACCAATGTGACCTCATAGCAGGCTACACATCACTCTAGACCAATGTGAACTCATAGCAGGCTACACATCACTCTAGACCAATGTGACCTTATAGCAGGCTACACATCACTCTAGACCAATGTGACCTTATAGCAGGGTACACATCACTCTAGACCAATGTGACCTCATAGCAGGCTACATCACTCTAGACCAATGTGACATCATAGCATGCTACACATCACTCTATGCCAATGTGACCTCATAGCATGCTACACATCACTCTAGACCAATGTGACCTCACAGCAGGCTACACATCACTCTAGACCAATGTGACCTCATAGCAGGCTACACATCACTCTAGACCAATGTGACCTCAGCAGGCTACACATCACTCTCGAGTCTCTAGACCAATGTGACCTCAGCAGGCTACACATCGCTCTAGACCAGTGGGCGGGAGGTGTGGCAGGGGTAGGGCAGTGGGCGGGTTAGTGGGCAGGGGTGGGGCGTGGGAGGGGTGGCAGGGGTGGGGCGGTGGGCGGGTTAGTGGGCAGGGGTGGGGCGTGGGAGGGGTGGCAGGGGTGGGGCGGTAGGCGGGTTAGTTAGACACATCAAGGTGCCAAGGCTACCAGTGACAGACACATCAAGGTGCCAAGGCTACCAGTGACAGACACATCAAGGTGCCAAGGCTACAGGTGACAGACACATCAAGGTGCCAAGGCTACAGGTGACAGACACATCAAGGTGCCAAGGCTACCGGTGAAAGACACATCAAGGTGCCAAGGCTACCGGTGACAGACACGTCAAGGTGCCAAGGCTATAGGTGACAGACACATCAAGGTGCCAAGGCTACAGGTGACAGACACATCAAGGTGCCAAGGCTACAGGTGACAGACACATCAAGGTGCCAAGGCTACCGGTGACAGACACATCAAGGTGCCAAGGCTACCGGTGACAGACACATCAAGGTGCCAAGGCTACCGGTGACAGACACATCAAGGTGCCAAGGCTACAGGTGACAGACACATCAAGGTGCCAAGGCTACCGGTGAAAGACACATCAAGGTGCCAAGGCTACCGGTGACAGACACGTCAAGGTGCCAAGGCTACCGGTGAAAGACACGTCAAGGTGCCAAGGCTACCGGTGAAAGACACATCAAGGTGCCAAGGCTACCGGTGACAAGACACATCAAGGTGCCAAGGCTACCGGTGACAGACACATCAAGGTGCCAAGGCTACAGGTGACAGACACATCAAGGTGCCAAGGCTACCGGTGACAGACACATCAAGGTGCCAAGGCTACCGGTGACAGACACATCAAGGTGCCAAGGCTACCGGTGACAGACACATCAAGGTGCCAAGGCTACAGGTGACAGACACATCAAGGTGCCAAAGCTACCGGTGACAGACCCATCAAGGTGCCAAGGCTACCGGTGACAGACACATCAAGGTGCCAAGGCTACCGGTGACAGACACATCAAGGTGCCAAGGCTACAGGTGACAGACACATCAAGGTGCCAAGGCTACCGGTGACAGACACATCAAGGTGCCAAGGCTACCGGTGACAGACACATCAAGGTGCCAAGGCTACCGGTGACAGACACATCAAGGTGTCAAGGCTACCGGTGACAGGCACATCAAGGTGCCAAGGCTACAGGTGACAGACACATCAATGTGCCAAGGCTACAGGTGACAGACACATCAAGGTGCCAAGGCTATCGGTGACAGACACATCAAGGTGCCAAGGCTACAGGTGACAGACACATCAAGGTGCCAAGGCTACAGGTGACAGACACATCAAGGTGCCAAGGCTACCGGTGACAGACCCATCAAGGTGCCAAGGCTACCGGTGACAGACACATCAAGGTGCCAAGGCTACCGGTGACAGACACATCAAGGTGCCAAGGCTACAGGTGACAGACACATCAAGGTGCCAAGGCTACCGGTGACAGACACATCAAGGTGCCAAGGCTACCGGTGACAGACACATCAAGGTGCCAAGGCTACCGGTGACAGACACATCAAGGTGTCAAGGCTACCGGTGACAGGCACATCAAGGTGCCAAGGCTACAGGTGACAGACACATCAAGGTGCCAAGGCTACCGGTGACAGACACATCAAGGTGCCAAGGCTACCGGTGACAGACACATCAAGGTGCCAAGGCTACCGGTGACAGACACATCAAGGTGTCAAGGCTACCGGTGACAGGCACATCAAGGTGCCAAGGCTACAGGTGACAGACACATCAATGTGCCAAGGCTACAGGTGACAGACACATCAAGGTGCCAAGGCTATCGGTGACAGACACATCAAGGTGCCAAGGCTACAGGTGACAGACACATCAAGGTGCCAAGGCTACAGGTGACAGACACATCAAGGTGCCAAGGCTACCGGTGACAGACCCATCAAGGTGCCAAGGCTACCGGTGACAGACACATCAAGGTGCCAAGGCTACCGGTGACAGACACATCAAGGTGCCAAGGCTACAGGTGACAGACACATCAAGGTGCCAAGGCTACCGGTGACAGACACATCAAGGTGCCAAGGCTACCGGTGACAGACACATCAAGGTGCCAAGGCTACCGGTGACAGACACATCAAGGTGTCAAGGCTACCGGTGACAGGCACATCAAGGTGCCAAGGCTACAGGTGACAGACACATCAAGGTGCCAAGGCTACAGGTGACAGACACATCAAGGTGCCAAGGCTATCGGTGACAGACACATCAAGGTGCCAAGGCTACAGGTGACAGACACATCAAGGTGCCAAGGCTACAGGTGACAGACACATCAAGGTGCCAAGGCTACCGGTGACAGACACATCAAGGTGCCAAGGCTACAGGTGACAGACACGTACACACATACAAATGTTTAACGGCCCTGGAGCAGCCATAGGTTTGAATACCTCAACTCTATTTCAACCATAGACATAAGAGCCCCACAATGGACATGTCATAATACCCATAAAACCTAGGGGTCAAACAGGTAATTGGTTCCGATTGTTTTTCCACCATTCATTTTTCCCATAGCGAATTCTAGAAACACTTCAAATAAGGGCTGTGTTTTGTGTAGTCTTTACCCTGGCATGACGTTTTGATATCCATGTAAATCTCTCTCGGACAAGGGGACTTTTATCAATACATTCGGCTCTATTTACTTTCAGATTCTAAAATGCTAATTAGCGTCAAAGTAGATGTCATGCAAGACTACAAATCCCAGCATGCTCCTGCACGTCATCTTCAGCTGACTCCTTTGCTAACAGGTATTGTGTATTGTGTACACTGCCCTACGGTTCACAAATTGTACATTTAAGGAATTTAGATTAAATAGCTAATCCAGAGATTCTTACCTTTGCCTCGATTTGACAGGCTCATCCTGAGCACCATGGTATTTGTAGTTCTGTATGATAGCCACGTTAGCAGCTAATTAGCATTTCATTTTTGGCAAGTAAATACAGGCAAATATATTGATGAAAGTGACCTTGTCCGAGAGAGATTTTCATGGTTATCAAAACGCCACGTCAGGGTAAATCTACGAGAAACGCAGCCCTCATTTGTTTCTAAAAATCCCCCATGGGAAAAATGAATGGTGGGAAAACGATTGGAACCATTTCCCTGTTTGACCTCTAGGTTTTATGGGTATTATCATGACTCAACTCGGAGTTGTCTCGAGATGGCTGTGCATATTCATGGTTTAAGGATAGCATAGCATCTCTCTCCATTGAATACAGACGGTTGACATCGCCAACACTCATCGAATATAAAAATAAAAAAAGATTACAATAATGAGATGTATCCACCAATCCAAAGAAAGGATAGGCGGGTGCTAGACAGATCGCCACGCCTCTTTGTGGACAACGAGTTCCATTGTTAGGACGGAGAGACAGGTATCTTGTCAGTATATCCATAATCTTTGTTGGGGCTGAACGGCAACAACAAAATCGCTAAGGATCATGGTGAAAGTGGCCGTAACTAGCAAAGGATCATGGTCGATGTAGTCGTTTTCATCCTGACTGAGAGTCAACTGGAGCCTCCTCCTCGTAGCCTGACCTGTGATTGGTCTGTGTCAGCACGTGGCCATGCGTGACGACAAATGTAGTAGTCAGAATGAATAACGATGAATGAAATATCTTGATTTGTAGCTAACTTTAAAAGAATTCACAGCGGGAATCGAAGTTTATCATAATAAACATGTGTTAGGGCCTAAAAAGGCTGTCTAAAAAAACCCAGGTTAACAGCGATGCAATCTCCATAGACAAACATTGGCAGTAGAATGGGCCTCACTGAAGAGCTCAGTGACTTTCAGAGTGGCACCGTCATAGGATGCCACCTTTCCAACAAGTCAGTTCGTCAAATTTCTGCCCTGCTAGAGCTGCCCCCCGGTCAACTGTAAGTGCTGTTATTGTGAAGTGGAAAAGTCAAGAGGCAACAACGGGTTAGCGTTACTACCGGTTAGGGTTATTATTATGGTTACGACCTGTAGTCTAGCAGGTTATGGTTACCATGGTTACCACCTATAGCCTTGGGTTAGGGTTACCATGGTTACCACCTATAGCCTTGGGGTTAGGGTTATTATTATGGTTACGACCTGTAGTCTAGCAGGTTATGGTTACCATGGTTACCACCTATAGCCTTGGGGTTAGGGTTATTATTATGGTTACGACCTGTAGTCTAGCAGGTTATGGTTACCATGGTTACCGTGGTTACCACCTATAGTCTTGGGGTTAGGGTTACCATGGTTACTACCTGTAGTCTTGGGGGTTATCACAGTCAGGTGTTTAACACCCCTTTTATAAACAACACACTTTTAATACAAACTCAACATTGAAACATTATTGTACGTTATCAAAGCAGTTTTTATTGTACACAGATTTAAACAAAATATATTTGGTACCGTAGTCATTTTTACATTCTATTTCCTCTTTGTTGCAAAGGACAACGAGTGTAACCAATCAAACAGAGCAGCAGTATATATTCAAGTTTGGACAGTATACAGTAGACAGGTTCTGAAGCAGACTATTGAACTGTTAGAATGACTTGGGGAATAAAACCACAGAGATTCTATTCAATTACCAGAGGGGCTATGTCATAAAGCCCTCAAAGTTCCAGAATGCGGTGAAGATGGCAGCCATGTTGGTCAGGGTGAAATCCAAAGTACTTCTAATTGTAATGTAATGGCAGTAGAGGCATAATCTTGATTTTAATTATGCAGGAACATAAAAGTAAGGCATGTGATATATCAGAAATTGTGTAATAGAATTATTGTCAACCTAAAACAGTTTACAGGTTTTTATACCAATTCTCTGTATAAATAGCCTCTAAAATATATGTAAAGAGAACATAAATGTCTTAATTGTTGTTGTTTTTTAAAATCTGTAAGTGGTATATGATACAATACTTGTCTAACTCCTATCAACAACTGATTTCAGCCAGTGTCTGGCTGTGGATTGACTGAGTAGATTGAATGGAATGTTGGCGTGAGTATTGGCAGTTACCTAGAAACGTTAATGGAGTAATTACTGTACAACTGGCTAGCTAGCGCGCTAACACATACAGTTAATGGAATCATTCCTGTACAACTGGCTAGCTAGCGCGCTAACACATACAGTTAATGGAATCATTCCTGTACAACTGGCTAGCTAGCGCGCTAACACATACAGTTAATGGAATCATTCCTGTACAACTGGCTAGCTAGCGCGCTAACACATGCAGTTAATGGAATCATTCCTGTACAACTGGTTAGATAGCGAGCTAACACATACAGTTAATGGAATCATTCCTGTACAAATGGTTAGCTAGTGAGCTAACAAATGCAGTGCAATTTGCAAATATATTAAAAATAAAAACATAAAATACCTTATTTACATTAGTATTCAGCCCCTTTGCTATGAGACTCGACATTGAGCTCAGGTCCATCCTGATGGTCACTCTGACAGAGCTCCAGACTTCCTCTGTGGCGATGGCAGAACCTTCCAGAAGGACAACCATCTCTGCAGCACTCCACCAATCAGGCCTTTATGATAGAGTGGCCAGAAGGACAACCATCTCTGCAGCACTCCACCAATCAGGCCTTTATGATAGAGTGGCCAGACAGAGTTGGAGTTTGCCAAAAGGCAGTTGAAGGACTAAAGAAACAAGATTCTCTGGTCTGATGCAACCAAGATTGAACTCTTTGGCCTGAATAGCAAGCGTCATGTCTGGAGGAAACCTGGCACCATCCCTACGGTGAAGCATGATGGAGGCAGGATCATGCTGAGGGGATGTTTTTCAGCAACAGGGACTGGGAGACTAGACAGGATCGAGGGAATGATTAACAAAGAAAAGTACAGAGAGATCCTTGATGAAAACCTGCTCCAGAGCGCTCAGGACTTCAGACTGGGGCGAAGGTTCACCTTCCAACAGGACAACGACCCTAAGCACACAGCCAAGAAGAGGGAGTGGCTCGGGACAAGTCTCTGAATGTCCTTGAGTAGCCCAGACTTGAACCCGATCGAACATCTGAGAATAGCTGTGCAGCGACGCTCCCCATCCAACCTGACAGAGCTTGAGAGGATCTGCAGAGAAGAATGGGAGAAACTCCCCAAATACAGGTGTTCCAAGCTTGTAGAGTCATTCCCAAGAAGACTTAAGGCTGTAATCGCTGCCAATTGTGCTTCAACAAAGTACTGAGTAAAGGGTCTGAATACTTTTGTAAATTTTATAAATGTGAAATGTATGTATTTTTTTATATACATTTGCAAACATTTAGATTAGATTTTGCTTTGTCATTATGAGGCATTGTGTGTAGATTGATGAGGGGAAAAAACATTTAAACTTAAGAACAAGTCTGTAACGTAAAAATGTTTTGGTGGAAAAAGTCAAGGGTTCTGAATACTTTCCGAATGCACTGTATACAATGCAAATTCTTCAAATTCATTGCTTTACAAATTATAACAGCACTGGCAAACCACGGTTGATCAACTCCCTGACCAACATGGCTGACCTTTTATGCCATCATAAGAAGGTTCATGTCCATTCTAGGATTCTACTTCCTAATTCTATGATAAAGCTGTCACATGGGATGACTGGATGGTAAAGCTGTGTAATATGGATCTGTCATTCATCATCATTTTATCTATTGTAGGACTGATTGGTTTGATAGCTGATTACATTGACTGATAATGCATTATGCACACACACACACACACACACACACACACACACACACACACACACACACACACACACACACACACACACACACACACACGGAGTAGTCTAGTGGAGAACGGTCAGTAATAGTGGCAGTAGCAGAGTGGAGATGGAACCTCCAATACCAGGTGCTATAGGAGAGGGGGAGAAACCATTTTAATGTGGTTCATGTCTAGTCATTCCTATCTGGTTCATGTTTATTCATGTCTAGTCATTCTAATCTGGTTCATGTTTATTCATGTCTAGCCATTCTAATATGGTTCATGTTTATTCATGTCTAGCCATTCTAATCTGGTTCATGTTTATTCATGTCTAGCCATTCTAATCTGGGCCATGTTTATTCATGTGGTTCATGTTTATTAATGTCTAGTCATCTGATGTGATTCACGTTTATTTGTGTGTAGTCATTCTAATGTGGTTAATGTTTATTAATGTCTAGTCATTCTAATCTGGTTAATGTTTATTAATGTCTAGTCATTCTAATCTGGTTAATGTTTATTCATGTGGTTCATGTTATCCAGGTATCCTGGAAGGATATTGATCTCATCCCGTCAGTAGAGGATGCCTGGATATTTTTTTTAACTGCCTTCCTAACCATCTTAAATAAACATGCCCCATTCAAGAAATTTAGAACCAGGAACAGATATAGCCCTTGGTTCTCCCCAGACCTGACCTCCCTTAACCAACACAAAAACATCCTATGGCGTTCTGCATTAGCATCGAACAGCCCCCGTGATAGGCAGCTGTTCAGGGAAGCTAGGAACCATTATACACAGGCAGTTAGAAAAGCCAAGGCTAGCTTTTTCAAGCAGAAATTTGCTTCCTGCAACACTAACTCAAAAAAGTTCTGGGACACTGTAAAGTCCATGGAGAATAAGAACACCTCCTCCCAGCTGCCCACTGCACTGAAGATAGGAAACACTGTCACCACTGATAAATCCACCATAATTGAGAATTTCAATTAGCATTTTTCTACGGCTGGCCATGCTTTCCACCTGGCTACTCCTCCCCCGGTCAACAGCACTGCACCCCCAACAGCAACTCGCCCAAGCCTTCCCCATTTCTCCTTCTCCCAAATCCGTTCAGCTGATGTTCTGAAAGAGCTGCAAAATCTGGACCCCTACAAATCTGCCGGGCTAGACAATCTGGACCCTTTCTTTCTCAAATTATCTGCCGAAATTGTTGCCACCCCTATTACTAGCCTGTTCAACCTCTCTTTCGTGTCGTCTGAGATTCCCAAAGATTGGAAAGCAGCTGCGGTCATCCCCCTCTTCAAAGGGGGGACACTCTTGACCCAAACTGCTACAGACCTATATCTATCCTACCATGCCTTTCTAAGGTCTTCGAAAGCCAAGTCAACAAACAGATTACCGACCATTTCAAATCTCACCTTCTCTGCTATGCAATCTGGTTTCAGAGCTGGTCATGGGTGCACCTTAGCCACGCTCAAGGTCCTAAACGATATCTTAACCGCCATCGATAAGAAACATTACTGTGCAGCCGTATTCATTGATCTGGCCAAGGCTTTCGACTCTGTCAATCACCACATCCTCATCGGCAGACTCGACAGCCTTGGTTTCTCAAATGATTGCCTCGCCTGGTTCACCAACTACTTCTCTGATAGAGTTCAGTGTGTCAAATCAGAGGGTCTGCTGTCCAGACCTCTGGCAGTCTCTATGGGGGTGCCACAGGGTTCAATTCTTGGACCGACTCTCTTCTCTGTATACATCAATGAGGTCGCTCTTGCTGCTGGTGAGTCTCTGATCCACCTCTATGCAGACGACACCATTCTGTATACTTCTGGCCCTTCTTTGGACACTGTGTTAACAACCCTCCAGGCAAGCTTCAATGCCATACAACTCTCCTTCCGTGGCCTCCAATTGCTCTTAAATACAAGTAAAACTAAATGCATGCTCTTCAACCGATCGCTACCTGCACCTACCCGCCTGTCCAACATCACTACTCTGGACGGCTCTGACTTAGAATACGTGGACAACTACAAATACTTAGGTGTCTGGTTAGACTGTAAACTCTCCTTCCAGACCCATATCAAACATCTCCAATCCAAAGTTAAATCTAGAATTGGCTTCCTATTTCGCAACAAAGCATCCTTCACTCATGCTGCCAAACATACCCTTGTAAAACTGACCATCCTACCAATCCTCGACTTTGGCGATGTCATTTACAAAATAGCCTCCAATACCCTACTCAACAAATTGGATGCAGTCTATCACAGTGCAAACCGTTTTGTCACCAAAGCCCCATATACTACCCACCATTGCGACCTGTACGCTCTCGTTGGCTGGCCCTCGCTTCATACTCGTCGCCAAACCCACTGGCTCCATGTCATCTACAAGACCCTGCTAGGTAAAGTCCCCCCTTATCTCAGCTCGCTGGTCACCATAGCATCTCCCACCTGTAGCACATGCTCCAGCAGGTATATCTCTCTAGTCACCCCCAAAACCAATTTTTTCTTTGGCCGCCTCTCCTTCCAGTTCTCTGCTGCCAATGACTGGAACGAACTACAAAAATCTCTGAAACTGGAAACACTTATCTCCCTCACTAGCTTTAAGCACCAACTGTCAGAGCAGCTCACAGATTACTGCACCTGTACATAGCCCACCTATAATTTAGCCCAAATAACTACCTCTTTCCCAACTGTATTTAATTTATTTATTTATTTTGCTCCTTTGCACCCCATTATTTTTATTTCTACTTTGCACATTCTTCCATTGCAAAACTACCATTCCAGTGTTTTACTTGCTATATTGTATTTACTTTGCCACCATGGCCTTTTTTGCCTTTACCTCCCTTCTCACCTCATTTGCTCACATTGTATATAGACTTGTTTCTACTGTATTATTGACTGTATGTTTGTTTTACTCCACGTGTAACTCTGTGTCGTTGTATCTGTCGAACTGCTTTGCTTTATCTTGGCCAGGTCGCAATTGTAAATGAGAACTTGTTCTCAACTTGCCTACCTGGTTAAATAAAGGTGAAATAAAAAATAAATAAAAATGTTTAATCGTGTGTAGTCATTCTAATGTGGTTCATGCTTATTCATATGGTTCATGTTTATTAATGTCTAGTCATTCTAATGTGATTCACGTTTATTTGTGTGTAGTCATTCTAATGTGGTTCATGTTTATTCATGTGGTTCATGTTTATTCGTGTGTAGTCATTCTAATGTCGTTCATGTTTATTCATGCCTAGTCATTCTAATGTGGTTAATGTTTATTCATCTGGTTCATGTTTATTCGTGTGTAGTCATTCTAATGTGGTTCATGTTTATTCATGGCTAGTCATTCTAATCTGGTTCATGTTTATTAATGTCTAGTCATTCTAATCTGGTTCATGTTTATTCATGCCTAGTCATTCTAATCTGGTTCATGTTTATTCATGCCTAGTCATTCTAATCTGGTTATGTTTATTCATCTGGTTCTGTTTATTCATGCCTAGTCATTCTAATCTGGTTATGTTTATTCATCTGGTTCATGTTTATTCATGCCTAGTCATTCTAATCTGGTTATGCTTATTCATCTGGTTCAAGTTTATTCATGCCTAGTCATTCTAATCTGGTTATGTTTATTCATGCCTGGTCATTCTAATCTGGTTATGTTTATTCATGCCTAGTCATCTGGTTCATGTTTATTCATGCCTAGTCATTCTAATCTGGTTATGTTTATTCATGCCTAGTCATCTGGTTCATGTTTATTCATGCCTAGTCATTCTAATCTGGTTATGTTTATTCATCTGGTTCTGTTTATTCATGCCTAGTCATTCTAATCTGGTTCATGTTTATTCATCTGGTTCATGTTTATTCATGCCTGGTCATTCTAATCTGGTTCATGTTTATTCATCTGGTTCATGTTTATTCATCCGGTTATGTTTATTCATCTGGTTCATGTTTATTCATCTGGTTCATGTTTATTCATGCCTACTCACCATGTGATGCTTTCTCTGGAATAAAAGATAAACAAGAGACTTGATGTTAGACAATGTTGACATCATAACAGTCTGTCACTCTGTCTGTCACTCTCTGTCTGTCACTCTCTGTCTGTCACTCTCTGTCTGTCATTCTCTGTCTGTCATTCTCTGTCTGTCACTCTGTCTGTCATTCTCTGTCTGTCACTCTCTGTCTGTCACTCTCTGTCTGTCATTCTCTGTCTGTCATTCTCTGTCTGTCACTCTCTGTCACTCTGTCTGTCATTCTCTGTCTGTCACTTTCTGTCTGTCACTTTCTGTCTGTCACTCTGTCTCTCTCTCTCTCACCGACACCGACACACACACGGTCTTGGTTTCAAGAGGTTAGGTCTAGGTATGGGTCCTGTGATGCTGAAGGTGGTCTCCATGGTTACCCGTGATGGTGAAAGTAGTCTCCATTCCAGCGTGGATGTGGTCGGCGACGTGGCAGTGCAACAGCCATGTCCCAGGGTTCCCTGCAGTCATCTCGACCGTCTGAAACGTCCCCGGGAACAGGTCAAACACATCCGCGCGGTGCACACTGTCTGTCTGACACACACACACACACACACACACACACACACACACACACACACACACACACACACACACACACACACACACACACACACACACACACACACACACACACACACACACACACACACACACACACACACACCAGGGGAGAGCGAGGGGAGGACTTCAAACACATCCACATTGTCAGTCTGAGGATCATACATACATTTACTCTATTATCATATATATTTATACCATGCCATTGTTGAATACTCCTTTCTGATTGGCTTGAAGGGCATTCTAGAGTGTGCATTATTTCTCTATAACGGCATGGTATATTTGCCAAGAATGTGCAAAGCTGTCTTCAAGGCAAAAGGGTGGCTACTTTGAAGAATCTAAAATATATTTGATTTGATTGTTTGTTTAACACTTTTTTGGTTACTACCTGATTCCATATGTGTTATTTCATAGTGTTGATGTCTTCACTATTATTCTACACTGTAGAAAATAGTAAAAATAAAGAAAACCCCCTAAATGAGTGTCCAAACTTTTGACAGGTACTGTACACAAAAATATAAATGCAACATGTAAAGTGTTGGTCCCATGTTTCATGAGCTGAAATAAAAGATCCCAGAAATGTTCTATACGCACAAACAGCTGATTTCGTTCAACTGTTGTGCACAAATGTGTTTACATCCCTGTTAGTGAGCATTTCTCCTTTGCCAAGATAATCCATCCACCTGCCAAGTGTGGCATAACAAGAAGCTGACTAAACAACATGATCATTACACAGGTGCACTTTGTGCTGGGGACTGGGGCCTGTCTCCCCAGTGGGTGGGTCTATGCCCTCCCAGCCCCACCCATGACTGTGCCACTGCCCAGTCATGTGGTATCCATAGATTAGAGGCTAATTTATTTATTTGAATTGACTGATTTCCTCATATGTACTTTAACTCAGTAAAATCTTTGGAATTGTTGTATGTTGCGTTTATATTTTTGTTCAGTATATATTTCAACATTTGAGGTAGACTACATGATCACACCGGTAATAGATCTGTTGTTGTATTACTTATGAGGCACAGCTGAATGACATTTAAATAGTTGTTTATTTTTATTTTACTGCCTGCATCTGAAGGTCAGTCTCTGCGGAGGGAGAGCAGCAGACTAAGATCAGTCTCTCAACATCCCTCCACTCTCCCTTTCCTCCACTGACCAAAAAGGGACAGTGTCTTCCAGCTGATGGTGAAACACCAGCCGCACTGCATTATTTCTGGCCTCGTGCACAAATTCATGTTGTTACTCCTATGAACAGAGAATGTGAAATATTTGCAGTACTTGTTGTAGCGCTGAGTGGAAATAGGAAGTCCTTATAAAAGGTGTTGACAGTGGTGAGTAAGAACTTAAACTAACTCATAAAAACAGCATCTCTTCACTGTATTCGTTGACCGTCTCTAGTCGTGGTTTTAAATGTTTTGAAATCTCACAGTTTCAACTTTGCTGTAGCTTTCTGTTATGACTACAGACGCGGTCATCTGAGCCATCCGATTGGCCAGCGGAGGCCTATAGTTGATTTGGGCAGAGTTTGTACCTTCAGACACATGAAAAGGTTCAAAATGTGTCCCGATCGCCAAATAATATAAATCAATAATTATATCAATAATAAACACCGTGTGAATAGAGTTCCACATTTTTCATTGAATTGAATTTTTAATTAGTGAAACTCATCAAAACAACAAGGATGTGAAGTAACACAGTGTCCAAAGAAACAATATCCCACATCCCAGGTGGGAAAAAGGCCAAACTAAATATGATCCCCGATTAGAGGCAACGATATTCAGCTGCCTCCAATTGGGAACCATATACACACACCAACATAGAAATATAATACCTAGAAACCCCCCTAGTCACACTCTGACCTATTACACCATAGCTCTCTATGGTCAGGGTGTGAGAAAATGGGAACAGTTGGCCTACTACCCGGCGCTCAGAGCCGTTGAATCTGATGCACCAACAACCTACCACCAACAACCTACCACCAACAACCTACCACCAACAACCTACCACCAACAACCTACAACCTACCACCTACCACCAACAACCTACCACCAACAACCTACCACCAACAACCTACCACCAACAACCTACCACCTACAACCTACCACCAACAACCTACCACCTACCACCAACAACCGGCCACCTACAACCTACCACCAACAACCTACCACCTACAACCCGAGACAAATAAAAATAAATAGGAACACAAGGCTTTATAGTTGTGTTTTTACAGAAATGTTTGGAGACTAGGGTTGCCTTGGAGATCGTTGACCGGTAGGTCACTCTAGAAAGCTCTAGAAAGTTGAGTGAAGGTCAATCTCGTTCTTCTCTATGTGGGCTTCTTCTGTGTGGCTCCTGGGGGAGCTTAGAGGGAACATTGCTCACCAGACATGTCACCCATTGAGCATATTTGGAATGCTCTGGATCGACGTGAGCAACAGAGTGTTGCAGTTCCCACAAATAACCAGCAGCATCGGACAGCGATTGAAGAGGAGTGGGACAACCTTCCACAGGCCACACACAACAGCCTGATTAACTCAAGGATTCATATCTGTATACCAGGTCATGTGACCGGGAATACAGATTAGGGCCTAATGAAAATCTTTGAAATTGTTGCATGTTTGTGTTTATATTTTTGTTCAGTGTACAGTATATATACATATCATATCTATTTATCACCAGCCATTTGGTTGAAATATTGCCTTTCGGTTTCTCTATAAAAGTGAGGAGGGAACAGAATTAAGACAATGTACTGGAAAACTGACTCCAGTGATCATGATGAATAATAATAAGACGCCGAACGAGGAGAGGAAGAGGAAGAAGAAGAGGAAGAGGAAGAAGAAGAGGACGAGGAAGAAGATGAGGAAAAGGAAGAAGATGAGGAAAAGGAAGAAGATGAGGAAAAGGAAGAGGAAGAATAAGAGGGAGAGGAAGAAGAAGAGGAAGAGGAACAGGAAGAGGAAGAAGAAGAGGGAGAGGAAGAAGATGAGGAAGATGAGGAAGATGAGGAAAAGGAAGAGGAACAGGAAGAGGAAGAGGAAGAAGAAGAGGGAGAGGAAGAAGATGAGGAAGATGAGGAAGAGGAAGAGAAGGAGCAGAAGAGGAAGAAGAAGAAAAGGAGAAGAAGATGACGAACGAGGAGAAGAAGGGGAAGAGGAAGAAGAAGAAGAAGAGGAAGAAGAGGAAGAGAAGGAGCAGAAGATGAAGAAGGAGAAAAGAGGAGGAAGAAGAAGAGAAGGAGAAGAAGAGAAGGAGAAGAAGAAAAGGAGAAGAAGAAGAGAAGGAGGTTTGTCTTACTTTATAAGTGAAGGTCTCAGCGTGGAAGTGGACGGTGTGAATGTCGACCTCGTTGCCCATCCCCAGTAGATACCAGTCCACTGTCTGGCCATTAGACATGGTCAGACCATGAAGGTTTCCATACAGCTTACCATTTATACCTACAACACACACACACACACACACACACACACACACACACACACACACACCACACACACACAATAATACTCCTTAATACCATCACAGTCAACATGATCTCTCTCTCTCTCTCTCAGCCTCTTGTCTGTATATTAATACAGGTGTCAGTACTACATCAGTCAACATGATCTCTCTCTCTCTCTCAGCCTCTTGTCTGTATATTAATACAGGTGTCAGTACTACATCAGTCAACATGATCTCCCTCTCTCAGCCTCTTGTCTGTATATTAATACAGGTGTCAGTACTACATCAGTCAACATGATCTCTCTCTCTCTCAGCCTCTTGTCTGTATATTAATACAGGTGTCAGTACTACATCAGTCAACATGATCTCTCTCTCTCTCTCTCTCAGCCTCTTGTCGGTATATTAATACAGGTGTCAGTACTACATCAGTCAACATGATCTCTCTCTCTCTCAGCCTCTTGTCTGTATATTAATACAGGTGTCAGTACTACATCAGTCAACATGATCTCTCTCTCTCAGCCTCTTGTCTGTATATTAATACAGGTGTCAGTACTACATCAGTCAACATGATCTCTCTCTCTCTCAGCCTCTTGTCTGTATATTAATACAGGTGTCAGTACTACATCAGTCAACATGATCTCTCTCTCTCTCAGCCTCTTGTCTGTATATTAATACAGGTGTCAGTACTACATCAGTCAACATGATCTCTCTCTCTCTCTCAGCCTCTTGTCTGTATATTAATACAGGTGTCAGTACTACATCAGTCAACATGATCTCTCTCTCAGCCTCTTGTCTGTATATTAATACAGGTGTCAGTAGTACATCAGTCAACATGATCTCCCTCTCTCAGCCTCTTGTCTGTATATTAATACAGGTGTCAGTACTACATCAGTCAACATGATCTCTCTCTCTCTCAGCCTCTTGTCTGTATATTAATACAGGTGTCAGTACTACATCAGTCAACATGATCTCTCTCTCTCTCAGCCTCTTGTCTGTATATTAATACAGGTGTCAGTACTACATCAGTCAACATGATCTCTCTCTCTCTCAGCCTCTTGTCTGTATATTAATACAGGTGTCAGTGCTACATCAGTCAACATGATCTCTCTCTCTCAGCCTCTTGTCTGTATATTAATACAGGTGTCAGTACTACATCAGTCAACATGATCTCTCTCTCTCTCAGCCTCTTGTCTGTATATTAATACAGGTGTCAGTACTACATCAGTCAACATGATCTCTCTCTCTCAGCCTCTTGTCTCTATATTAATACAGGTGTCAGTACTACATCAGTCAACATGATCTCTCTCTCAGCCTCTTGTCTGTATATTAATACAGGTGTCAGTACTACATCAGTCAACATGATCTCTCTCTCTCTCTCAGCCTCTTGTCTGTATATTAATACAGGTGTCAGTACTACATCAGTCAACATGATCTCTCTCTCAGCCTCTTGTCTGTATATTAATACAGGTGTCAGTAGTACATCAGTCAACATGATCTCCCTCTCTCAGCCTCTTGTCTGTATATTAATACAGGTGTCAGTACTACATCAGTCAACATGATCTCTCTCTCTCTCAGCCTCTTGTCTGTATATTAATACAGGTGTCAGTACTACATCAGTCAACATGATCTCTCTCTCTCAGCCTCTTGTCTGTATATTAATACAGGTGTCAGTACTACATCAGTCAACATGATCTCTCTCTCTCTCTCAGCCTCTTGTCTGTATATTAATACAGGTGTCAGTACTACATCAGTCAACATGTTCTCTCTCTCTCTCAGCCTCTTGTCTGTATATTAATACAGGTGTCAGTACTACATCAGTCAACATGATCTCTCTCTCTCTCTCAGCCTCTTGTCTGTATATTAATACAGGTGTCAGTACTACATCAGTCAACATGATCTCTCTCTCTCTCAGCCTCTTGTCTGTATATTAATACAGGTGTCAGTACTACATCAGTCAACCTGATCTCTCTCGCTCTCTCAGCCTCTTGTCTGTATATTAATACAGGTGTCAGTACTACATCAGTCAACATGATCTCTCTCTCTCTCAGCCTCTTGTCTGTATATTAATACAGGTGTCAGTAGTACATCAGTCAACATGATCTCTCTCTCTCTCAGCCTCTTGTCTGTATATTAATACAGGTGTCAGTACTACATCAGTCAACATGATCTCTCTCTCTCTCAGCCTCTTGTCTGTATATTAATACAGGTGTCAGTACTACATCAGTCAACATGATCTCTCTCTCTCTCTCTCAGCCTCTTGTCTGTATATTAATACAGGTGTCAGTAGTACATCAGTCAACATGATCTCTCTCTCTCTCAGCCTCTTGTCTGTATATTAATACAGGTGTCAGTACTACATCAGTCAACATGATCTCTCTCTCTCTCTCAGCCTCTTGTCTGTATATTAATACAGGTGTCAGTAGTACATCAGTCAACATGATCTCTCTCTCTCTCAGCCTCTTGTCTGTATATTAATACAGGTGTCAGTACTACATCAGTCAACATGATCTCTCTCTCTCTCTCAGCCTCTTGTCTGTATATTAATACAGGTGTCAGTACTACATCAGTCAACATGATCTCTCTCTCTCTCAGCCTCTTGTCTGTATATTAATACAGGTGTCAGTACTACATCAGTCAACATGATCTCTCTCTCTCAGCCTCTTGTCTGTATATTAATACAGGTGTCAGTACTACATCAGTCAACATGATCTCTCTCTCTCTCAGCCTCTTGTCTGTATATTAATACAGGTGTCAGTACTACATCAGTCAACATGATCTCTCTCTCTCTCTCAGCCTCTTGTCTGTATATTAATACAGGTGTCAGTACTACATCAGTCAACATGATCTCTCTCTCTCTCAGCCTCTTGTCTGTATATTAATACAGGTGTCAGTACTACATAAGTCAACATGATCTCTCTCTCTCTCAGCCTCTTGTCTGTATATTAATACAGGTGTCAGTACTACATCAGTCAACATGATCTCTCTCTCTCTCTCAGCCTCTTGTCTGTATATTAATACAGGTGTCAGTACTACATCAGTCAACATGATCTCTCTCTCAGCCTCTGTCTTTGTTGGTTCCCAATCATACTATGTATCTTTCCTCCTGAAGTGTTGACTCTCTCACTACTCTCCACAAATCTAAAAGCATTGGAATAGTGTAGGAATGGGCAAGAAGGAGTTTACAAATACTGTAATTTCCTTTCAAATCCATGAAGGGAAGTGCAAAATGAGGGAGGAAGGAGAGAATATTGGGACACACTCACTCTCTTTTCTATAAGCTTGGCTCTTCTTCTCCCCTCCCGCTCCCTCCCTCTCCCCATCCTCTTCCCCTCCTCCTCCCTCCCTCCCTCCCTCTCCTCCTCGTCTCCCTCCTTCCCTCTCCACCTCCTCTCCCTCCTTCCCTCCCCCTCCTCCTCCTCCTCTCCCCCTCCTCCCCCCCTCCTCCTCCTCTCCCCCCCCCCTCCTCCTCTCCCTCCCTCCCTCTCCTCCTCCTCCTCCTCCTCCTCCTCCTCCCTCCCTCCCTCCCTCCCTCCCTCCCTCCCTCCCTCCCTCCCTCCCTCCCTCCCTCTCCTCTCAATCCCTCTCCTTACATCCTCTCCCCCTCCCCCTCATCCCCCTCTCCTCCTCCTCTCCCTCTCCCTCCCTCTCCCCCTCCTCTCCCTCCCTCCCCTTTCGATCCCTCTCCTCACATCCTCTCCCTCTCCCCCTCCTCTTCTCACCTCCTCCTCCTCTCACCTCCTCCTCCTCTCCCCCCTCCTCCCCTCCTCTCCCTCCCTCTTCTCCTCCTCTCCCTCTCCCCCTCTTCATCCCTCTCCTTACATCCTCTCCCTCTCCACCTCTCCCTCTCCCCCTCCTGTCCTCCCTCCCTCTCCCTCTCCTCTCTTCCTCTACTTCCCTCTCCATCCCTCTCCTCCCCTCCTCTCCCTCCCCCTCCCTCTCCCCCTCTTCATCCCTCTCCTTAATCCTCTCCCTCTCCACCTCTTCCCCCTCCTGTCCTCCCTCCCTCTCCTCTCTTCCTCTACCTCCCTCTCCATCCCTCTCCATCCCTCTCCTTACATCCTCTCCCTCTCCACCTCTCCCTCTCACCCTCCTGTCCTCCCTCCCTCTCCCTCTCCTCTCTTCCTCTACCTCCCTCTCCATCCCTCTCCTTACATCCTCTCCCCCTCCCCTCCTCCCTCCCTCCCTCCCTGCCTCTCCCCCTCCTGTCCTCCCTCCCTCCCTCCCTCTCCTCTCCTCCTCTACCTCCCTCTCCCTCTCCTCCTCTACCTCCCTCTCCATCCCTCTCCTTACATCCTCTCCCCCTCCCCTCCTCCCTCCCTCCCTGCCTCTCCCCCTCCTCTCCCTCCCTCTCCCCTCCATCCCTCTCCTTACATCCTCTCCCCCTCCCCCTCCTCCCTCCCTCCCTCCCTGCCTCTCCCCCTCCTCTCCCTCCCTCTCCTCTCCATCCCTCTCCTTACATCCTCTCCCCCTCCCCCTCCTCTCCCTCCCCCTCCCTCTCCTCCCCCTCTCCTCCTCCTCTCCCTCCCCCTCTCTCTCCTCACCGTGCATCTTGTTGCTCTCTATAAAGTTGTCGTCCACGGTGAAGTTACTGGGGTCAGTGTGGAGGTAAGTTCTGATGTTGTCTTCCAGGTACCAGGACTCATTCTCATCAAACACCATGAAGAGCAGAGCAAACTCCCTCTCCACGTCCCTCCTCTTCCTCGTCCCCTCCTCAGCTCCACGCTGCAGTACTCCCTGTCTGCAGACCACCAGGGGACCCAAGAGACCGCTGAACACGTCCTGAAGGACAGATAGAGAGGCTTACTGGATACAGGCAGACACACACATTCTCAGGAGTTCTATAGGTAAACACACACACCTTGACGAAGTCAACAGTAGAGTAGTATGCGTAGGAGATACAGTTAGGATCAGAGACTCCTGGACCAGAGCTCTCTGGGACCTCCCATCTGAACTCTGTCATGTAACCTGGGGATGAGAGAATAGAGGAGAGGAGAGGAGGAGAGAGATGGAGAGGAGGAGAGGGGAAAAGGAGAGGAGGAGAGGGGAAAAGGAGAGGAGGAGAGGAGAGTGGAAAAGGAGAGGAGGAGAGTGGAAAAGGAGAGGAGGGGAGGAGGAGAGGGGGAAAGGAGAGGAGGAGAGGGAAAAGGAGAGAAGGTAGAGGGGGAGAGGGGAGGAGAGGGGGGATGAGAGGAGGAGTGGACAGGGGAGGAGGAGAGGAGGATAGAGGGAGAGGGGAGGGGAGAGGAGGAGAAGAGGAGAGAGGAAAGGAGAGAGGAGGATAGAAGAGGAGAGGAGGAAAGGAGAGAGGAGGATAGAAGAGGAGAGGAGGAAAGGAGAGAGAAGGAGAAGAGAAGAGAGGAGAGGAGGAAAGGAGAGAGGAGGATAGAAGAGGAGAGGAGGAGATAAAAGGGGAGGATCACACACACATTAATATGGACCGTTGTTGGTTGGACAGGTGTGTCTGTGATGTCCACTCTGTGTGTTTGTATAGAGTACGGCCGGCAGTGTGTGTGTTTTACCTGGTTGGACAGGTGTGTCTGTGATGTCCACTCTGTGTGTTTGTGTGTGTGTTTTACCTGGTTGGACAGGTATGTCTGTGATGTCCACTCTGTGTGTTTGTGTGTGTGTTTTACCTGGTTTGACAGGTGTGTCTGTGATGTCCACTCTGTGTGTTTGTGTGTGTGTTTTACCTGGTTGGACAGGTGTGTCTGTGATGTCCACTCTGTGTGTTTGTGTGTGTGTTTTACCTGGTTGGACAGGTGTGTCTGTGATGTCCACTCTGTGTGTTTGTGTGTGTGTTTTACCTGGTTGGACAGGTGTGTCTGTGATGTCCACTCTGTGTGTTTGTGTGTGTGTTTTACCTGGTTGGACAGGTGTGTCTGTGATGTCCACTCTGTGTGTTTGTGTGTGTGTTTTACCTGGTTGGACAGGTGTGTCTGTGATGTCCACTCTGTGTGTTTGTGTGTGGGTTTTACCTGGCTGGACAGGTGTGTGTGTGTCGGTAGTGACCACTCCGTGAGCGTGTATAGAGTACGGACGGCTGGCTCTGTTCTTAAAGGTGATCAGAACCTCCTCTCCCACCTCCACCCTGATGATAGGACCTATAGGAACGACACACAAACACACCAGTAACCGTTTCAATCCCAGCTAGCGCATAAACGTTCTGAGAACCATATGTTTATTAGAGCTTGGTGAGAGCATGGTTGTCCTACGGTTATTTAGCCTACAACCTTGGCTTTGGAACATTCTCAGCACATTTAAGGAACTTGACAATGAAACGCTATTTTCTAAGGTATTTCGTTCCTTTTAACAGAACGTTTGGTTACATTTAATTAACATTTTGGAAAAGGTTCTAGGAATGTTCTCCAACGGGTTTGACATTGGGAAAGTTCTCAAATAGTTCAGAGAACGTTAAGAAACAACGTTTTTCTGTGGGAATTTCAGTGGCGTCGTCACGGCCATACCACTGTGAGTCATCACGCCATACCACTGTGAGTCATCACGCCATACCACTGTGAGTCATCACGCCATACCACTGTGAGTCATCAGGGCCATACCACTGTGAGTCATCACGCCATACCACTGTGAGTCATCACGGCCATACCACTGTGAGTCATCACGCCATACCACTGTGAGTCATCAGGGCCATACCACTGTGAGTCATCACGCCATACCACTGTGAGTCATCAGGGCCATACCACTGTGAGTCATCACGCCATACCACTGTGAGTCATCACGCCATACCACTGTGAGTCATCAGGGCCATACCACTGTGAGTCATCACGCCATACCACTGTGAGTCATCACGGCCATACCACTGTGAGTCATCACGGCCATACCACTGTGAGTCATCAGGGCCATACCACTGTGAGTCATCACGCCATACCACTGTGAGTCATCACGGCCATACCACTGTGAGTCATCACGGCCATACCACTGTGAGTCATCACGGCCATACCACTGTGAGTCATCAGGGCCATACCACTGTGAGTCATCAGGGCCATACCACTGTGAGTCATCACGGCCATACCACTGTGAGTCATCAGGGCCATACCACTGTGAGTCATCAGGGCCATACCACTGTGAGTCATCAGGGCCATACCACTGTGAGTCATCACGGCCATACCGCTGTGAGTCATCAGGGCCATACCACTGTGAGTCATCAGGGCCATACCGCTGTGAGTCATCAGGGCCATACCGCTGTGAGTCATCACGGCCATACCACTGTGAGTCATCACGGCCATACCACTGTGAGTCGTCACGCCATACCACTGTGAGTCGTCACGCCATACCACTGTGAGTCATCACGGCCATACCACTGTGAGTCATCAGGGCCATACCACTGTGAGTCATCAGGGCCATACCACTGTGAGTCATCAGGGCCATACCACTGTGAGTCATCAGGGCCATACCACTGTGAGTCATCAGGGCCATACCACTGTGAGTCATCACGGCCATACCACTGTGAGTCATCAGGGCCATACCACTGTGAGTCATCAGGGCCATACCACTGTGAGTCATCAGGGCCATACCACTGTGAGTCATCAGGGCCATACCACTGTGAGTCATCAGGGCCATACCACTGTGAGTCATCAGGGCCATACCACTGTGAGTCATCAGGGCCATACCACTGTGAGTCATCAGGGCCATACCACTGTGAGTCATCAGGGCCATACCGCTGTGAGTCATCAGGGCCATACCACTGTGAGTCATCAGGGCCATACCGCTGTGAGTCATCAGGGCCATACCGCTGTGAGTCATCACGGCCATACCACTGTGAGTCATCACGGCCATACCACTGTGAGTCGTCACGCCATACCACTGTGAGTCGTCACGCCATACCACTGTGAGTCATCACGGCCATACCACTGTGAGTCATCAGGGCCATACCACTGTGAGTCATCAGGGCCATACCACTGTGAGTCATCAGGGCCATACCACTGTGAGTCATCAGGGCCATACCACTGTGAGTCATCAGGGCCATACCACTGTGAGTCATCAGGGCCATACCACTGTGAGTCATCAGGGCCATACCACTGTGAGTCATCAGGGCCATACCACTGTGAGTCATCAGGGCCATACCACTGTGAGTCATCAGGGCCATACCACTGTGAGTCATCAGGGCCATACCACTGTGAGTCATCAGGGCCATACCACTGTGAGTCATCAGGGCCATACCACTGTGAGTCATCAGGGCCATACCACTGTGAGTCATCAGGGCCATACCACTGTGAGTCATCAGGGCAACATGGTCATCAGGGCCATACCACTGTGAGTCATCAGGGCCATACCACTGTGAGTCATCAGGGCCATACCACTGTGAGTCATCAGGGCCATACCACTGTGAGTCATCAGGCCATACCACTGTGAGTCATCAGGGCCATACCACTGTGAGTCATCACGGCCATACCACTGTGAGTCATCAGGGCCATACCACTGTGAGTCATCAGGGCCATACCACTGTGAGTCATCAGGGCCATACCACTGTGAGTCATCAGGGCCATACCACTGTGAGTCATCACGGCCATACCACTGTGAGTCATCACGGCCATACCACTGTGAGTCATCAGGGCCATACCACTGTGAGTCATCAGGGCCATACCACTGTGAGTCATCAGGGCCATACCGCTGTGAGTCATCAGGGCCATACCACTGTGAGTCATCACGGCCATACCACTGTGAGTCATCAGGGCCATACCACTGTGAGTCATCAGGGCCATACCACTGTGAGTCATCACGGCCATACCGCTGTGAGTCATCAGGGCCATACCACTGTGAGTCATCACGGCCATACCGCTGTGAGTCATCAGGGCCATACCACTGTGAGTCATCACGGCCATACCACTGTGAGTCATCAGGGCCATACCGCTGTGAGTCATCACGGCCATACCACTGTGAGTCATCAGGGCCATACCACTGTGAGTCATCACGGCCATACCACTGTGAGTCATCAGGGCCATACCGCTGTGAGTCATCACGGCCATACCACTGTGAGTCATCAGGGCCATACCGCTGTGAGTCATCACGGCCATACCACTGTGATTCATCAGGGCCATACCGCTGTGAGTCATCACGGCCATACCACTGTGAGTCATCAGGGCCATACCACTGTGAGTCATCAGGGCCATACCGCTGTGAGTCATCACGGCCATACCACTGTGAGTCATCACGGCCATACCACTGTGAGTCATCAGGGCCATACCGCTGTGAGTCATCACGGCCATACCACTGTGAGTCATCAGGGCCATACCGCTGTGAGTCATCACGGCCATACCACTGTGAGTCATCAGGGCCATACCGCTGTGAGTCATCACGGCCATACCACTGTGAGTCATCAGGGCCATACCACTGTGAGTCATCAGGGCCATACCGCTGTGAGTCATCACGGCCATACCACTGTGAGTCATCAGGGCCATACCGCTGTGAGTCATCACGGCCATACCACTGTGAGTCATCAGGGCCATACCGCTGTGAGTCATCACGGCCATACCGCTGTGAGTCATCAGGGCCATACCGCTGTGAGTCATCACGGCCATACCGCTGTGAGCCACCAGTCTCTGGTAGTGGTCTCAGAGCAGTGGGGACACTGTGCAGAGTGTTTCATTAGGGTGACTGACGAGATGTGGGCTCACGTGCATATGCCATATATATTTCTTTGCCACTAAACACATTTTTAGGCCTGCTGAGCACAAACTTGAACATTGGGAAAATTCTGTGCAACTTCCGGCACATGTTTACTGTGAACACTGAGGCTGTACCTGCTTTACGTTACAGTTTTACTGTGAACACTGAGGCAGTACCTGCTTTACGTTACAGTTTTACTGTGAACACTGAGGCTGTACCCACTAAGTTACAGTTTTACTGTGAACACTGAGGCTGTACCTGCTTTAAGTTACAGTTTTACTGTGAACACTGAGGCTGTACCCACTAAGTTACAGTTTTACTGTGAACACTGAGGCTGTACCCACTAAGTTACAGTTTTACTGTGAACACTGAGGCTGTACCTGCTTTATGTTACAGTTTTACTGTGAACACTGAGGCTGTACAGTTTTATGTTACAGTTTTACTGTGAACACTGAGGCTGTACAGTTTTACTGTGAACACTGAGGCTGTACCCACTAAGTTACAGTTTTACTGTGAACACTGAGGCTGTACCCACTAAGTTACAGTTTTACTGTGAACACTGAGGCTGTACCCACTTTAAGTTACAGTTTGGCTACTGGCTACTTCGCTTATTCAAGCCTGTCTAAAAATACAAGACTGTCCCTTTAAGACATAAAAAAAAGCTCTTTACCTGACTGGCTTTTCAAAATGTCTAGAAATGTACATGTTTCGTGCTCTTGTAGGAAGTAATCCCTCCCCTATTGCCGACTACTAATGATCTTTAACTGGGCTAATAACTCACTAACTAGCCAATAATATGAACAAATGTACAGATGGCTTCATGCAGCTCTCGCTTTGATCTCAAAACAAGCGCATCTACTCAGGACCGCTCATGTTGTAAACACAGTCCAGTTCAAAGTGAATGGCACAGATCTATATATGGCAATGGTCTATTTGCATATAGGCATACTGCAGCTTATATTGACACACCGGTCTGTGTAGAGTACGGTCTGCCTACAAGAAAATCTCTTGCACAGTTAGTTTTGTGTTGTTTTTCATTTTTGTTTCGGTCCGTTACATTGAAAGTATTGCGTTGATTCGAGCACAATTCCCACAGCAGAGCGAAATGTGGTTTAGTGTTGACTAAAAGGCAGGAATGTAGAAAGATGAGTGAAGTTCCATCTCGTGCTTCTCTGCGCTGACATTTCATCTGCAGTGCGAGGGGAGGTGCGTGGCAGTTTAGAGGGAACCTTGCACAAAAACGTATAGTGTGATCAGTATCACATAGAGCGTTGTGGTATAATCAGTATAGCATAGAGGTTTAACAAAAATGCTTCAAAGCAGGGCTACGTTTATTTTCACCCACCCGTCAATACACAGGAAGCCGTACATATGGTGTATTGTTTGGGAGCGTGGATCCCAGACCCACCCTCTTCGTGGCCAATTATGTGTGAAACATCTCACTGACCTAGAAATCCCTTGGACATGATGAAAACAAACCCAGGTGTCTCCTTTAAGGAAGCTATTCAAAAAACCTCCAAATAACCTCCAAATAACCTCCAAATAACCTCCAAATAACCTATAATGACCGTATAAAAACTCAGTGTAGCCCACGTCTTCACCAATCCAATGCTTTTAGATTTGTTGAAAGTAGTGAACAAACAAACATCAGGAGGGAGAGGATATTATTGGGACCCCCACCCTACCCAGAATGCCGAGGTGCAGTTGTTCAGGTTGCAGTTCCGTCTGTGTCCTGAAGGTGTCATCAGTGTACTGTCTATACACCGCCTTCTTATAGCGTGGACCAATACGATTCTCTCCCCTGCCCACGAATATACTGCCTGGACTGGGACACACACACACACACAAAATTATGAATGAATGAATCACACACACACACACACACACACACACACACACACACACACACACACACACACACACACACGTACAAGCATTTCGCTACACTGGCAATAACATCTGCCTAATCCTGTTTATGTGACCCTGTGATTGGATTTGAAACACAGAAACACCCTCCTCCTCCTCTCTCTACCTGTCCTCCTCTGTAGCGTGATGTTTCTCTAGTTCCCAGGCCCGGTTAGGTGAGTAGTCCCACTCCACCTCCTCTGCGCTGATGTAGTAGCGAACCACGGACGAAGCACGGGAGTGTGTGTGTTTCACTTTGCTCTCGGGTGAGCAGGGCTTCACAGAGTACTGCTGTCTCATCCCTCCATTATAGTGGTCAGTCACTCTGCAGCTCACCTCAAATACACCTGGAGACACAAGGGGTTAGAGGTCAGGGGTCAGGGACAGAGGTTAACATTATAGTGGTCAGTCACTCTGCAGCTCACCTCAAATACACCTAGACTCAGGGGTAAGAGGTCAGGGGTAAGAGGTCAGGGGTAGGAGGTCAGGGGTAAGAGGTCAGGGTTAGAGGTCAGGGTTAGAGGTCAGGAGTAAGAGTTGTGAAAAACAAATGAATCATTTCCATGTAGACATACAGTGTTTCCACCGTCAGCAGCATCATGGAGTCTAAATCTGAAACATGAAGTCATTTCTGAATATACAGTTGTCTGTCTAAGTCAGTGATCCTGCTGCTGTTATACTCCTCCCTGTTCATCTTAATGTTGACCGCTGTCGTATTCAAACCCCATTTATTTCCACATAAATTTCTCACCACATTTCTGTATGTTAATCTCTTATCAAAAAGAAAAGAATATACATTTAGTAAATAAAATGTTATTTTTCAAATTATCTTTCTCAAAAACGCTTGTATGTATCATCTGTACTCTTAAATGTTTTGTTTCGACATTTTAAAGATTTTTTGGAGTTCCGGGGTTCGCGACCCCGACATTGAACACCACAGTGTGTTTATTATGGATCCCCATTAGTTCCTGCCAAGACAGCAGCTACTCTTCCTGGGGTTTATTATGGATCCCCATTAGTTCCTGCCAAGGCAGCAGCTACTCTTCCTGGGGTTTATTATGGATCCCCATTAGTTCCTGCCAAGGCAGCAGCTACTCTTCCTGGGGTTTATTATGGATCCCCATTAGTTCCTGCCAAGACAGCAGCTACTCTTCCTGGGGTTTATTATGGATCCCCATTAGTTCCTGCCAAGGCAGCAGCTACTCTTCCTGGGGTTTATTGTGGATCCCCATTAGATCCTGCCAAGACAGCAGCTACTCTTCCTGGGGTTTATTATGGATCCCCATTAGTTCCTGCCAAGGCAGCAGCTACTCTTCCTGGGGTTTATTATGGATCCCCATTAGTTCCTGCCAAGACAGCAGCTACTCTTCCTGGGGTTTATTATGGATCCCCATTAGTTCCTGTCAAGGCAGCAGCTACTCTTCCTGGGGTTTATTATGGATCTGCCTTGTTGATAGTGCTGTTAAGAAAGTAGAAACTAGGACCTGCCTTGTTGATAGTGCTGTTAAGAAAGTAGAAAACTAGGACCTGCCTTGTTGATAGTGCTGTTAAGAAGGTAGAGCAGTGCCTTATTTTTCTTACCTTTATTAAACTAGGTAAGTCAGTTAAAAACAAATTCTTATTTCAATGACGTCCTACCGGGGAACAGCTGGTTAACAGCCTTGTTCAGGAGGCAGAACGACAGATTTTTACTTTGTCAGTTGGGGATTCGATCCAACAACCTTTTCAGCTTTACTCAAAGCCAGTGGCATATTGTTAGTAAAGATGGAAGATTTGTGATGTGCTTTTTGAGTGTCCCTATAAGCTGAAAGTCTGTCAATTTGTTTACTGTAAAATAGTATTGTATCTGGTCAATCACCATTTTTTCCAAAAGATTACTAAGGGTTGGTAACAGGCTGATTGGTCGGCTATTTGAGCCAGTAAAGGGGGCTTTACTCTTCTTGGGTAGCGGAGGGACTTTAGCTTCCCTTCAGGAAGTACTCATACAGGAGCAACAATATAGTGTCACTTTGGTTTATGTTCAAATCTCCAATTTAGATGTTCCTATTTCCTTTGATCAAGTGTTCTTAAGGTCACAGGAAGTGGGCTGTGAGGTCACGTCAGTGAGGTCATCCATTAAAAATAACAGTAACTCTCTGTCACAGCCAACAGTCTGGCGTGGACACCGCCGTGTGTGTGGGTGTGTGTGTGTACGTACCAGGTGTGTGTGGCAGCATGCTGACTGCAGCGGTGGTGTGGGGGAACAGGCTGAGTGTATCTCTGGTAGTACCGTGTCTCTGGAAGGTGTTCCCCTCCCAGTACACCCCATGGATATCCACCTCCGTACCCAGCCCAAAGGTGTACCAAAAAACCCTGTCCCCGGAACACATTTCCAGGCCTGGAAGGTTTCCGTACATGAAGCCATTCACCGCTGAGA
Organism: Oncorhynchus kisutch; assembly: GCF_002021735.2. Taxonomy (NCBI): domain Eukaryota; kingdom Metazoa; phylum Chordata; class Actinopteri; order Salmoniformes; family Salmonidae; genus Oncorhynchus; species Oncorhynchus kisutch. The sequence goes on along the minus strand of NC_034202.2, from coordinate 47,189,995 downwards.
GAGAAGGAGGAAGAGATGATATCAACAACTACACCACTGTGCGAGAAGGAGAGAATGGGGAGGAGGGGAGAGAGAGGAGAGGAGTGGAGAGAGGAGAAGGGAGGAGAGAGGAGAGAGAGGAGAGGAGGGGGAGAGGAGGAGAGAAGGGAGGAGAGCGGATAGGAAAGGAGGGGAGAGAGGAGAGAGAGGAGAAGGGAGGAGAGAGGAGAGGAAGGGGGAGAGGAGGGGAGAAGGGAGGAGAGCAGATAGGAAAGGAGGGGAGAGAGAGGAGAGAGAGGAGAGGAGGGGAGAGAGGGGAGAGAGGAGGGCAGGGGAGAGAGGAGAGAAAGGAGGGCAGGGGAGAGAGGAGAGAAAGGAGAGGAGGGGAGAGAGAGGATGGGAGAGTATGGGCGAGAGGAGAAAGGAAGAGGGGAGAGAGGAGGAGGGAAGAGAGGAGCGGGGAGAGAAAGTAGAGGGGAGAGAGGAGGGCAGGGGAGAGAGGAGAGAAAGGAGAGGAGGGAGAGAGAGGAGGAGGGAAGAGAGGAGCGGGGAGAGAGGAGGAGGGAAGAGAGGAGCGGGGAGAGAAAGTAGAGGGGAGAGAGGAGAGGAGAGGAGGGGAGAAAATATCAACAACTACACTCAGAGGAGATATAGAAAGTAGTCAAAAGTTGACTGCAATGATAATAAAATAGTTGAACAGGTGCTAACTAATGGAAAAGACAGTTATGCACTATAAGTATACAGTTCCTACAACTTGATGGGCAGACACGCCGGTGTGTGTATCATACCGTGCATATTGTTGCTCTCCTGAAAGTCTTGGTTGTCTGGGTCTGACTGGTCCGATCCATAGGTCTCTATGTTCCTCTGAAGGTACCAGCTCAGGTTCTCATCCATTACAGAGAACAGCAGGAACAATTCCCTGTCCACGTTCCTCTGCACCACACACACACACATGTACACCACACACACACACACACACACACACACACACACACACACACACACACACACACACACACACACACACACACACACACACATATATACACACACACACACACACACACACATAGATATATATGATAAGAGCAATGCTGTGATGTGTGTGTGGTTGTATCTATGTCATGTATGTTACCATGTATGTTACAGTTGAAGTCTGAAGTTTCCATACACCTTAGTCAAATACATTTAAACTCAATTTTTCACAATTCCTGACATTTAATCCTAGTAAAAAATTCCCTGTTTTAGGTCCGTTAGGATCACCACTTTATTTTGAGAATGTGAATAATAATAGAGAGAATTATTTATTTATTTCATCACATTCCCAGTGGGTCAGAAGTTCACATATACACTCAATTAGTATTTGGTAGCATTGGCTTTAAATTGTTTAACTTGGGTCAAATGTTTCGGGTAGCCTTCCACAAGCTTCCCACAATAAGTCGGGTGAATTTTGGCCCATTCCTCCTGACAGAGCTGGTGTAACTGAGTCAGGTTTGTAGGCCTCCTTGTTCGCACACACTTTTTCAGTTCTGCCCATACATTTTCTATAGGATTGAGGTCAGGGCTTTGTGACGGCCACTCCAATACCTTGACTTTGTTGTCATTAATTAAGCCATTTTGTCACAACTTTGGAAGAATGCTTGGGGTCATTGTCCATTTGGAAGACCGATTTGTGACCAAGCTTTAACTTCCTGACTGATGTCTTGAGATGTTGCTTCAATATATCCACATAATTTCCCCTCCTCATGATGCCATCTATTTTGTGAAGTCCTTCCTGCAGCAAAGCACCCCCACAACATGATGCTGCCACCCCCGTGCTTCATGGTTGGGATGGTGTTCTTCGGTTTGCAAGCCACCCCCTTTTTCCTCCAAACATAACGATGGTCATTATGGCCAAACAGTTCTATTTTTGTTTCATCAGACCAGAGGACATTTCTCCAAAAAGTACAATCTTTGTCCCCATGTGCAGTTGCAAACTGTATTCTGGCTTTTTTATGGCGCTTTTGGAGCAGTGGCTTCTTCCTTGCTGAGCGGCCTTTCAGGTTATGTCGATATAGGACTCGTTTTACTGTGGATATAGATACTGTTGTACCTGTTTCTTCCAGCATCTTCACACTTTTGCTGTTGTTCTGGGATTGATTTGCACATTTCGCACCAAAGTACGTTAATCTCTAGGAGACAGAACGCGTCTCCTTCCTGATCGGTATGACAGCTGCGTGGTCCCATGGTGTTTATACTTGCGTACTATTGTTTGTACAGGTGAATGTGGTACCTTCAGGAGATTGGAAATTGCTCCCAAGGATGAACCAGACTTGTGGAGGTCTACAATTATTTTTCTGAGGTCTTGGCTGATTTCTTTTGATTTACCCATGATGCCAAGCCAAGAGGCACTGACTTTGAAGGTATGGCAACATACATAGTAACACACATGGTAACATACATGGTAACATGGTAACACACATGGTAACATGGTGACACACATGGTAACATGGTAACACACATGGTAACATGGTAACATACATGGTAACATACATGGTAACACGCAAAGTAACACACATGGTAACATGGCAACATGGTAACACACATGGTAACATGGTAACATGGTTACACACATGGTAACACACATGGTACCATGGTAACACACATGGTAACATGGTAACACATGGTAACACACATGGTAACATGGTAACACACATGGTAAAATGGTAACACACATGGCAACACGCATGGTAACATGGTAACACACATGGTAACATGGTAACACACATGGTAACATGGTAACACACATGGTAACACACATGGTAACACACATGGTAACATGGTAACATGGTAACACACATGGTAACATACATGGTAACATACATGGTAACACACATGGTAACATGGTAACACACATGGTAACACACATGTTAACATGGTAACACACATGGTAATATGGCAACACACATGGTAACATGGTAACACACATGGTAACATGGTAACACACATGGTAACACACATGGTAACACACATGGTAACATGGTAACGCACATGGTAACATACATGGCAACATACATGGTAACATACATGGTAACACACATGGAAACATGGTAACACACATGGTAACATACATGGTAACATACATGGTAACACACATGGTAACACACATGGTAACACACATGGTAACATAAATGGTAACACACATGGTAACATGGTAACACACATGGTAACATGGTAACACACATGGTAACACAAATGGTAACATGGTAACACACATGGTAACACACATGGCAACATGGTAACACACATGGTAACATGGTAACACACATGGTAACATGGTAACACACATGGTAACACAAATGGTAACATGGTAACACACATGGTAACACACATGGTAACATGGTAACACACATGGTAACATGGTAACACACATGGTAACACAAATGGTAACATGGTAACACACATGGTAACACACATGGTAACATGGTAACACACATGGTAACACACATGGTAACATGGTAACACACATGGTAACATGGTAACACAAATGGTAACACACATGGTAACACACATGGTAACACACATGGTAACATGGTAACATGGTAACACACATGGTAACATACATGGTAACACACATGGTAACACACATGGTAACATGGTAACACACATGGTAACATTCATGGTAACATACATGGTAACATGGTAACATGGTAACACACATTGTAACATGGTAACATGGTAACACACATGGTAACATACATGGTAACATACATGGTAACACACATGGTAACATTCATGGTAACACACATGGTAACATTCATGGTAACACACATGGTAACATTCATGGTAACACACATGATAACATACATGGTAACACACATGGTAACATGGTAACACACATGATAACATGGTGACACACATGATAACATGGTGACACACATGGTAACATGGTAACACACATGGTAACATACATGGTAACACAAATGGTAACATGGTAACAAGGTAACACACATGGTAACATGGTAACACACATGGCAACACAAATGGTAACATGGTAACACACATGGTAACATGGCAACACAAATGGTAACATGGTAACACACATTGTAACATGGTAACACACATTGTAACATGGTAACACACATGGTAACATGGTAACACACATGGTAACATGGTAACAAGGTAACACACATGGTAACATGGTAACACACATGGTAACATGGTAACAAGGTAACACACATGGTAACATACATGGTAACACACATGGTAACACACATGGTAACATACATGGTCACATACATGGTAACATACATGGTAACATTCATGGTAACATTCATGGTTACATGGTAACACACATGGTAACACACATGGTAACATTCATGGTAACACACATGGTAACATACATGGTAACATTCATGGTAACATACATGGTAATATGGTAACACACATGGTAACATACATGGTAACATACATGGTAACATGGTAACACACATGGTAATATGGTAACACACATGGTAACACACATGGTAACATACATGGCAACATACATGGTAACATACATGGTAACATTCATGGTAACACACATGGTAACATGGTAACACACATGGTAACATGGTAACACACATGGTAACATGGTAACACACATGGTAACATGGTAACACACATGGTAACATACATGATAACACACATGGTAACACACATGGTAACACACATGGTAACATACATGGCAACATACATGGTAACATACATGGTAACATACATGGTAACATTCATGGTAACATACATGGTAACACACATGGTAACATGGTAACACACATGGTAACATGGTAACACACATGGTAACACACATGGTAACATGGTAACACACATGGTAACATTCATGGTAACACACATGGTAACATACATGGTAACATGGTAACACACATGGTAACATGGTAACACACATGGTAACATGGTATCACACATGGTAAGATGGTAACACAAATTGTAACATGGTAACACACGGTAACATGGTAACACACATGGTAACATGGTAACACACATGGTAACATGGTAACACACATGGTAACATACATGGTAACATGGTAACACACATTGTAACATGGTAACACACATGGTAACACAAATGGTAACACAAATGGTAACATGGTAACACACATGGTAACACACATGGTAACATACATGGTAACATACATGGTAACACACATGGTAACATGGTAACACACATGGTAACATTCATGGTAACACACATGGTAACATACATGGTAACATACATGGTAACATGGTAACACACATGGTAACATGGTAACACACATGGTAACATGGTATCACACATGGCAAGATGGTAACACAAATTGTAACATGGTAACACACGGTAACATGGTAACACACATGGTAACATGGTAACATGGTAACACACATGGTAACATGGTAACACACATGGTAACATACATGGTAACATGGTAACACACATTGTAACATGGTAACACACATGGTAACACAAATGGTAACACAAATGGTAACATGGTAACACACATGGTAACACACATGGTAACATTCATGGTAACATACATGGTAACACACATGGTAACACACATGGTAACATGGTAACACACATGGTAACACAAATGGTAACACACATGGTAACACACATGGTAACACACATGGTGACACACATGGTAATATGGTAACACACATGGTAACATTCATGGTAACATACATGGTAACATGGTAACATGGTAACACACATTGTAACATGGTAACATGGTAACACACATGGTAACATACATGGTAACATACATGGTAACACACATGGTAACATTCATGGTAACACACATGGTAACATACATGGTAACATACATGGTAACATGGTAACACACATGGTAACATGGTAACACACATGGTAACATGGTATCACACATGGTAAGATGGTAACACAAATTGTAACATGGTAACACACGGTAACATGGTAACACACATGGTAACACAAATGGTAACATGGTAACACACATGGTAACACACATGGTAACATGGTAACACACATGGTAACATGGTAACACACATGGTAACACACATGGTAACACAAATGGTAACATGGTAACACACATGGTAACACACACGGTAACATGGTAACACACATGGTAACATACATGGTAACACACATGGTAACATGGTAACACACATGGTAACATGGTAAAACACATGGTAACACAAATGGTAACATGGTAACACACATGGTAACACACATGGTAACATGGTAACACACGCGGTAACATGGTAACACACATGGTAACACAAATGGTAACATGGTAACACACATGGTAACACACATGGTAACATGGTAACACACATGGTAACACACATGGTAACACACATGGTAACATGGTAACACACATGGTAACATGGTAACACACATGGTAACATGGTAACACACATGGTAACACAAATGGTAACACACATGGTAACACACATGGTAACACACATGGTGACACACATGGTCATATGGTAACACACATGGTAACATTCATGGTAACATACATGGTAACATGGTAACATGGTAACACACATTGTAACATGGCAACATGGTAACACACATGGTAACATACATGGTAACATACATGGTAACACACATGGTAACATTCATGGTAACACACATGGTAACATTCATGGTAACACACATGGTAACATTCATGGTAACACACATGATAACATACATGGTAACATACATGGTAACATGGTAACACACATGGTAACATGGTAACACACATGGTAACATGGTAACACACATGATAACATGGTGACACACATGGTAACATACATGGTAACACAAATGGTAACATGGTAACATGGTAACACACATGGTAACATGGTAACACACATGGCAACACAAATGGTAACATGGTAACATGGTAACACACATGGTAACATGGCAACACAAATGGTAACATGGTAACACACATTGTAACATGGTAACACACATTGTAACATGGTAACACACATGGTAACATGGTAACACACATGGTAACATGGAAACAAGGTAACACACATGGTAACATGGTAACACACATGGTAACACACATGGTAACACACATGGTAACATGGTAACACACATGGTAACATGGTAACACACATGGTAACACAAATGGTAACACACATGGTAACACACATGGTAACACACATGGTGACACACATGGTAATATGGTAACACACATGGTAACATTCATGGTAACATACATGGTAACATGGTAACATGGTAACACACATTGTAACATGGCAACACACATGGTAACATGGTAACACACATGGTAACATGGAAACAAGGTAACACACATGGTAACATGGTAACACACATTGTAACATGGTAACACACATGGTAACAAGGTAACACACATGGTAACACACATGGTAACATGGTAACACACATTGTAACATGGTAACACACATGGTAACATGGTAACACACATGGTAACATGGTAACACACATGGCAACACAAATGGTAACATGGTAACATGGTAACACACATGGTAACATGGTAACAAGGTAACACACATGGTAGCATGGTAACACACATGGTAACATGATAACACACATTGTAACATGGTAACACACATGGTAACATGGTAACACACATGGTAACATGGTAACAAGGTAACACACATGGTAACATGGTAACACACATTGTAACATGGTAACACACATGGTAACATGGTAACACACATGGTAACATGGTAACACACATGGTAACATGGTAACACACATGGCAACACAAATGGTAACATGGTAACATGGTAACACACATGGTAACATAGCAACACAAATGGTAACATGGTAACATGGTAACACACGTTGTAACATGGTAACACACATTGTAACATGGTAACACACATGGTAACATGGTAACACACATGGTAACATGGTAACACACATGGTAACATGGTAACAAGGTAACACACATGGTAACATGGTAACACACATTGTAACATGGTAACACACATGGTAACAAGGTAACACACATGGTAACACACATGGTAACGTGGTAACACACATTGTAACATGGTAACACACATGGTAACATGGTAACACACATGGTAACATGGTAACACACATGGCAACACAAATGGTAACATGGTAACATGGTAACACAAATGGTAACATGGTAACAAGGTAACACACATGGTAACATGGTAACACACATGGTAACATGATAACACACATTGTAACATGGTAACACACATGGTAACATGGTAACACACATGGTAACATGGTAACAAGGTAACACACATGGTAACATGGTAACACACATTGTAACATGGTAACACACATGGTAACATGGTAACACACATGGTAACATGGTAACACACATGGTAACATGGTAACACACATGGCAACACAAATGGTAACATGGTAACATGGTAACACACATGGTAACATAGCAACACAAATGGTAACATGGTAACATGGTAACACACGTTGTAACATGGTAACACACATTGTAACATGGTAACACACATGGTAACATGGTAACACACATGGTAACATGGTAACACACATGGTAACATGGTAACAAGGTAACACACATGGTAACATGGTAACACACATTGTAACATGGTAACACACATGGTAACAAGGTAACACACATGGTAACACACATGGTAACATGGTAACACACATTGTAACATGGTAACACACATGGTAACATGGTAACACACATGGTAACATGGTAACACACATGGCAACACAAATGGTAACATGGTAACATGGTAACACACATGGTAACACACACGGTAACACACATGGTAACATGGTAACACACATTGTAACATGGTAACACACATGGTAACACACATGGTAACACACATGGCAACACAAATGGTAACATGGTAACATGGTAACACACATGGTAACATGGTAACAAGGTAACACACATGGTAACATGGTAACACACATGGTAACATGATAACACACATTGTAACATGGTAACACACATGGTAACATGGTAACACACATGGTAACATGGTAACAAGGTAACACACATGGTAACACGGTAACACACATTGTAACATGGTAACACAAATGGTAACATGGTAACACACATGGTAACATGGTAACACACATTGTAACATGGTAACACACATGGCAACATGGTAACACACAATGTAACATGGTAACACAAATGGTAACATGGTAACACCCGTTGTAACATGGTAACACAAATGGTAACATGGTAACACACATGGTAACATGGTAACACCCATGGTAACATGGTAACACACATGGTAACACAAATGGTAACATGGTAACACACATGTTAACACACATGGTAACATGGTAACACACATGGTAACACACATGGTAACACACATGGTAACATGGTAACACACATGGTAACATGGTAACATACATGGTAACATGGTAACACACATGGCAACACAAATGGTAACATGGTAACATGGTAACACACATGGTAACATGATAACACACATGGTAACATGGTAACACACATGGTAACACACATACTAGTGGTGTGACTAGGTATTAGCTGGTACCAGTGGTGTGACTAGGTATTAGCTGGTACTAGTGGTGTGACTAGGTATATACAGAGTTATTAGCTGGTACTAGTGGTGTGACTAGGTATTTACAGGGTTATTCGCTGGTACCAGTGATGTGACTAGGTATTTACAGAGTTATTAGCTGGTACCAGTGGTACTAGTGGACCTGGGATGGATGGGGCTGTCCTCGGGTAGCAACGTTTTGGACCTGGGATGGATGGGGCTGTCCTCGGGTAGCAACGTTTTGGAGTATCACCCCCCCCCCCCCCCCCCCCCAAAGTTATATTTGTGTGTGTGTATGTATGAACTGTCTAGTACCTGCTTGCCGCGGTCCCCCAGTGCTCCAGGCCTACAGACCAGTAGTGGTCCGGAGAGGCCAGCGTTGGTGTCCTCCACAGGGGAGGAGCCAGAGTAGTACAGGTAGGACAAACAGGGAGGGTCAGAGAGGGAGGGACCATCCAACACCTGCCAGGTATAGGTGAACCTGGAGCCTGGAGACACAGCTGAGCCTGGCTTCTCTACACCTGGGAAAACATTAGATAACACAGCCAGTCAGAAGAACGAGGTATCATAACTGATGTACGCCCTGCACTAGTGAGCGTGTGTGTGTGTCTCACCGTCTTGGTAACTGGTTCCCTGGTATTGTTTGTCGAAGTGGAGGCCGTGAGGCTGGATACTGTAGTTCCTGTCTGCCTTGTTCAGAAACACCACCTGTAGGATGTCCCCTACCTCAGCCCTCAGCACCGGGCCTAAAGAGAGCGAGAGGGATGAGAGAGAGAAAGACAGAGAGATCATTTGTGCCATTTAGCAGACACTTTTATCAAAAGCAGTTAACAGTCGTGCGTGCATACATTCTAAGTATGGGTGGTCTCGGGAATCAAACCCACTACCCTGGTTTTATAACCTCCATACATTCTAAGTATGGGTCGTCTCGGGAATCAAACCCACTACCCTGGTTTTATAACCTCCATACATTCTAAGTATGGGTGGTCTCGGGAATCAAACCCACTACCCTGGTTTTATAACCTCCATACATTTTAAGTATGGGTCATCTCGGGAATCAAACCCACTACCCTGGTTTTATAACCTCCATACATTTTAAGTATGGGTCGTCTCGGGAATCAAACCCACTACCCTGGTTTTATAACCTCCATGCTCAACCAACTGAGCTACAAGGGCCCCAATGAGATGAGAGAGCGGCACAGAGAAACAGAGAGAGGGAGAGTGACAGAGAGAGAGACAGAGAGAAACAGAGAGAGGGAGAGTGAGAGACTCTTACCCAGTATCCCCAGGTGTTGTATTTCAGGGGGACTGGGAGGAGGAGGAAGAGGAGGAGGAGGGGAGAGAGGGAGAGTGACAGCAGGCTCTTACCCAGTATTCCCAGGTGTTGTGTTTCAGGGGGACTGGGAGGAGGAGGAGGAGGAGGAAGAGGAGGGGAGAGAGGGAGAGTGACAGCAGGCTCTTACCCAGTATCCCCAGGTGTTGTGTGTCAGGGGGACTGGGAGGAGGAGGAGAAGGAGGAGGAGGGGGAAGAGGAGGAGGAGGGGGGGAGGAGGAGGGGGAGGAGGAGGAGGGGAGAGAGGGAGAGTGACAGCAGGCTCTTACCCAGTATCCCCAGGTGTTGTGTTTCAGGGGAGAGAGGTTGTCTGGTAGTGAAGGTGTCGTCTGTGTAGCCCCGATACACCACCTTCATATAGCTGCCGCCTATCCTGCCATCACCACTACCGAAGAACACCTCAGAGGGACTGGGAGGAGGAGGAGGAGGAAGGGGAGGAGGAGGAGGAGGAAGGGGAGGAGGAGGAGGAGGAGGAGGAGGAGGAAGGGGAGGAGGAGGAGGAGGAGGAGGAGGAGGAGGAGGAGGAGGAGGAGGAGGAGGAGGAGGAGGAGGAGGAGGAGGGAGGAGGAGGAGGAGGAGGAAGAAGAGGGAGGAGGAGGGAGGAGGAGGAGGAGGAAGAAGGGGAGGAGGAGGAGGAGGAGGAGGAGGAGGAGGAGGAGGAGGAGGAAGAAGAGGGATGAGACAGAGAGGAGAGGGGGATGACAGAGTGATTTCTCCAGCTTTGCTAATTCATGATGATGTAATTTCTCTGTAGAGTTATACTGAGTAGAATAAACAGTAGAGCTGGAGACTGGACCTGTTCAGAGTGGTGGAGTGCCGAGTACACACACACACACACACACACACACACACACACACACCAGTGGAGGCAGCTGAGGGGAGGACGGCTCATTATAATGGCTGGAACAGAGACAACGGATGGCTGCCATGTGGTTGATACCATTCCATTGACTCCATTCCAGCCATCACTAACAACCGTCCTCCCCTCAGCAGCCTCCACTGACAGGCACGTACACTGTACAGAGGTGGTGTGTGTGTTACCTGTCAGACAGTGTGAGGGACAGGTTGGTGTGTGTGTTACCTGTCAGACAGTGTGAGGGACAGGTTGGTGTGTGTGTTACCTGTCGGGCAGTGTGAGGGAGAGGTTGGTGTGTGTGTGTTACCTGTCAGACAGTGTGAGGGAGAGGTTGGTGTGTGTGTTACCTGTCAGACAGTGTGAGGGAGAGGTTGGTGTGTGTGTGTTACCTGTCAGACAGTGTGAGGGAGAGGTTGGTGTGTGTGTGTTACCTGCCGGGCAGTGTGAGGGAGAGGTTGGTGTGTGTGTGTTACCTGTCAGACAGTGTGAGGGAGAGGTTGGTGTGTGTGTGTTACCTGTCAGACAGTGTGAGGGAGAGGTTGGTGTGTGTGTTACCTGTCGGGCAATGTGAGGGAGAGGTTGGTGTGTGTGTTACCTGTCAGACAGTGTGAGGGAGAGGTTGGTGTGTGTGTTACCTGTCAGACAGTGTGAGGGAGAGGTTGGTGTGTGTGTTACCTGTCGGGCAGTGTGAGGGAGAGGTTGGTGTGTGTTACCTGTCAGACAGTGTGAGGGAGAGGTTGGTGTGTGTGTTACCTGTCAGACAGTGTGAGGGAGAGGTTGGTGTGTGTGTTACCTGTCAGACAGTGTGAGGGAGAGGTTGGTGTGTGTGTTACCTGTCGGGCAGTGTGAGGGAGAGGTTGGTGTGTGTGTTACCTGTCGGGCAATGTGAGGGAGAGGTTGGTGTGTGTGTCCATCCCGGTAGGAGCATAGTCCCAGGTAACGGTCTCTGCTGCCAGGTAGTACTTCCTGACTGGGCCAGCAGGGGGGGCTGCTGAGGGGCTGACATCATCATCACAGGATACCACCTCATACAGAGCTTGCATACCGGCTGATACACACACACACACATATACACACATACACATGTACACACACACACATACACACACATACACACACACACACACACGCAGAAAGGTAAGGACAGGACAGAGTGAGAGCAGGCCAGAGTTATACAGGCTGTAATTAAGAACCACATAGTGAACTGAATTACCCTTGAAGGAAAGCTTACTGGTTGGAACCTACTCTCATATCTAACTAGGTCTAGTGTGGCCAGATACTGGTTGGAACCTACTGTCATATCTAACGAGGTCTAGTGTGGCCAGATACTGGTTGGAACTACTGTCATATCTAACGAGGTCTAGTGTGGCCAGATACTGGTTGGAACTACTGTCATATCTAACGAGGTCTAGTGTGGCCAGATACTGGTTGGAACTACTGTCATATCTAACGAGGTCTAGTGTGGCCAGATACTGGTTGGAACCTACTGTCATATCTAACGAGGTCTAGTGTGGCCAGATACTGGTTGGAACCTACTGTCATATCTAACTAGGTCTAGTGTGGCCAGATCCTGGTTGGAACCTACTGTCATATCTAACGAGGTCTAGTGTGGCCAGATACTGGTTGGAACCTACTGTCATATCTAACGAGGTCTAGTGTGGCCAGATCCTGGTTGGAACTACTGTCATATCTAACGAGGTCTAGTGTGGCCAGATACTGGTTGTGCAGGTTTTTGCTCCATTCCTGCTTTAACACACCTTATTCAGCTACGCTAGTGGCCACACGAGTCCATGTCTACCTCTGGAGGTTGTCACGCAGATCAGATTACAATCAACAATACGTGCTTAGTGGTCAATGATAGGTTAGTGGTTGGTATGTCAGGGGTCAGAGGTCAGGTGTTTGGGGTCAGATGACTTACCCTGTAGATGGTCGTTTACCTGACAGCTCAGCAGCCATTTCCCGGTCGCCAAGGGAACCATCGCCGCGGTGACGAAGGTTGCCGGGAACAGGCTGAGTGTGTCGGCACGGTGACCGCGGTCCAATAGGGTGTTGCCCTGGAAGTATGCGGAGTGTATGTCCACCTCGTTGCCCATCCCAAACAGGTGCCATGCAACCCTGCGCCCCTGGCACAGCTTCATGTCAAGCAGGTTGCCATACATATACCCATTTATGGCTGAGGAGAGGAAGAGGAGAGGATGAGGAGAGGAGGATGAGGAGAGGAGGAGAGGATGAGGAGGAAGAGATTAGAGGAGGAGAGGAGGATGAGGAGAGGAGGCGAGGATGATGAGGAGAGGATGAGGGGAGGAGGATGAGGAGAGGAGGTGAGGATGATGAGGAGAGGATGAGGAGAGGAGGATGAGAGGATGAGAAGGAGAGGTTGAGGAGAGGAGAGGATGAGGAGAGGAGGACGAGAGGAGAAGATGAAGAGGATGAGGAGAGGTTGAGGAGGAGAGGATGAGGAGAGGATGAGGAGAGGGGAGGATGAGGATAGGAGGAGAGGAAGAGGAGAAGATGAGGAGAGGGGAGCAGAGAAGAGATACAGATAGATTTAGTCCCCCCTGCCCAGGATACAACAGGGGTAAAACAATACAGTTCTTAACTTGAGACCTCTTTCCCCCAGTGTACAAATAAAAAACACCACAGAACTACGATGACAGTTAAACTATATACAGGTCAGTACCTTATTCAATGTACTGGAGTGGTTGTATATACAGGTCAGTACCTTATTCAATGTACTGGAGTGGTTGTATATACAGGTCAGTACCTTATTCAATGTACTGGAGTGGTTGTATATACAGGTCAGTACCTTATTCAATGTACTGGAGTGGTTGTATATACAGGTCAGTACCTTATTCAATGTACTGGAGTGGTTGTATATACAGGTCAGTACCTTATTCAATGTACTGGAGTGGTTGTATATACAGGTCAGTACCTTATTCAATGTACTGGAGTGGTTGTATATACAGGTCAGTACCTTATTCAATGTACTGGAGTGGTTGTATATACAGGTCAGTACCTTATTCAATGTACTGGAGTGGTTGTATATACAGGTCAGTACCTTATTCAATGTACTGGAGTGGTTGTATATACAGGTCAGTACCAGAACCTTATTCAATGTACTGGAGTGGTTGTATATACAGGTCAGTACCAGAACCTTATTCAATGTACTGGAGTGGTTGTATATACAGGTCAGTACCTTATTCAATGTACTGGAGTGGTTGTATATACAGGTCAGCACCTTATTCAATGTACTGGAGTGGTTGTATATACAGGTCAGTACCAGAACCTTATTCAATGTACTGGAGTGGTTGTATATACAGGTCAGAACCTTATTCAATGTACTGGAGTGGTTGTATATACAGGTCAGTACCAGAACCTTATTCAATGTACTGGAGTGGTTGTATATACAGGTCAGTACCTTATTCAATGTACTGGAGTGGTTGTATATACAGGTCAGTACCTTATTCAATGTACTGGAGTGGTTGTATATACAGGTCAGTACCAGAACCTTATTCAATGTACTGGAGTGGTTGTATATACAGGTCAGTACCTTATTCAATGTACTGGAGTGGTTGTATATACAGGTCAGTACCTTATTCAATGTACTGGAGTGGTTGTATATACAGGTCAGAACCAGAACCTTATTCAATGTACTGGAGTGGTTGTATATACAGGTCAGTACCTTATTCAATGTACTGGAGTGGTTGTATATACAGGTCAGTACCTTATTCAATGTACTGGAGTGGTTGTATATACAGGTCAGTACCAGAACCTTATTCAATGTACTGGAGTGGTTGTATATACAGGTCAGTACCAGAACCTTATTCAATGTACTGGAGTGGTTGTATATACAGGTCAGTACCAGAACCTTATTCAATGTACTGGAGTGGTTGTATATACAGGTCAGTACCTTATTCAATGTACTGGAGTGGTTGTATATACAGGTCAGTACCTTATTCAATGTACTGGAGTGGTTGTATATACAGGTCAGTACCAGAACCTTATTCAATGTACTGGAGTGGTTGTATATACAGGTCAGTACCAGAACCTTATTCAATGTACTGGAGTGGTTGTATATACAGGTCAGTACCAGAACCTTATTCAATGTACTGGAGTGGTTGTATATTCAGGTCAGTACCTTATTCAATGTACTGGAGTGGTTGTATATACAGGTCAGTACCTTATTCAATGTACTGGAGTGGTTGTATATACAGGTCAGTACCAGAACCTTATTCAATGTACTGGAGTGGTTGTATATACAGGTCAGTACCAGAACCTTATTCAATGTCCAGGGTACTGGAGTGGTTGTATAGACAGGTCAGTACCAGAACCTTATTCAATGTACTGGAGTGGTTGTATATACAGGTCAGAACCAGAACCTTATTCAATGTACTGGAGTGGTTGTATATACAGGTCAGTACCAGAACCTTATTCAATGTACTGGAGTGGTTGTATATACAGGTCAGTACCTTATTCAATGTACTGGAGTGGTTGTATATACAGGTCAGTACCAGAACCTTATTCAATGTACTGGAGTGGTTGTATATACAGGTCAGTACCAGAACCTTATTCAATGTACTGGAGTGGTTGTATATACAGGTCAGTACCAGAACCTTATTCAATGTACTGGAGTGGTTGTATATACAGGTCAGTACCAGAACCTTATTCAATGTACTGGAGTGGTTGTATATACAGGTCAGTACCTTATTCAATGTACTGGAGTGGTTGTATATACAGATCAGTACCTTATTCAATGTACTGGAGTGGTTGTATATACAGGTCAGTACCTTATTCAATGTACTGGAGTGGTTGTATATACAGGTCAGTACCAGAACCTTATTCAATGTACTGGAGTGGTTGTATATACAGGTCAGTACCTTATTCAATGTACTGGAGTGGTTGTATATACAGGTCAGTACCTTATTCAATGTACTGGAGTGGTTGTATATACAGGTCAGTACCAGAACCTTATTCAATGTACTGGAGTGGTTGTATATACAGGTCAGTACCAGAACCTTATTCAATGTCCAGGGTACTGGAGTGGTTGTATATACAGGTCAGTACCTTATTCAATGTCCAGGGTACTGGAGTGGTTGTATATACAGGTCAGTACCAGAACCTTATTCAATGTCCAGGGTCCTGGAGTGGCTGCACAGTGGCAAGAAAAAGTATGTGAACCCTGTGGAATTACCTGGATTTCTGCATCGATTGGTCATCAAATTTGATCTGATCTTCTTCTATGTCACAACAATAGACAAACACAGTCTGCTTAAACTACTAATGCTTAAACTAATAACACAGAAATGACTCTATTTTATTATTTATTATTTCTTGTCTATATTGAATACATAATTTAAACATTCAGAGTGTAGGTTGGAAAAAGTATGTGAACCCCTAGGCTAATTGGAGTCAGGAGTCAGCTAACCTGGAGTCCAATCAATGAGACGAGATTGGAGATGTTGGTTAGAGCTGCCTTGCCCTATAAAAAACACTCACAATTGTCTGATGTGACCCAGGCCTCGAACAAAAGAGATCTCAGAAGACCTAAGATGAAGAATTGTTGACTTGCATAAAGCTGGAAAGTATCTCTAAAAGCCTTGATGTTCATCAGTCCACGGTAAGAGAAATTGTCTATAAATGGAGAAAGTTCAGCACTGTTGCTACTCTCCTTATGAGTGGCCGTCCTGCAAAGATGACTGCAAGAGCACAGCGCTGATCTTAGAATGAGGCTCCTTAAGGCTAGGCGTTCCGCTAGCGGGACAACTTCCGGTGAAACTGGAGGTCAAGCAATTCAAATAAATAATCATAAACACTGTGGATATTAAACATTTAGGTACAAATAAGTGTCTAATATCGGCTGAAAGGTTACATTCTTGTTCATTTAACTGCACTGTCCGATATACAGTAGCTATTAGGGCGAAAAACATGCCATGCGATTGTTTGAAGATGGCGCCCCACATCAAAATATTTTTCCACCGGCACAGGTTTCATACATTCACGTATAAAGTAGAGGTCGACCAATTAATCGGAATGGCCAATTAATTAGGGACGATTTCAAGTTTTCTTAACTTTCGGAAATCGCTATTTTTGGACAGATTTTTTAAAAACCTCTATTTAACTGCAAATCTGGATTTCTTTTAGCTAAATATGCAGGTTTAAAAATATATACACGTTGGAGCAACGACAGTCTGGATATGGAATGCGCATTTGCAAAAAAAGACTGTCGTTGCTCCAACGTGTATATATTTTTAAACCTGCATATTTAGCTAAAAGAAATCCAGGTTTGAAGGCAATATTAACCAGGTGAAATTGTGTCACTTCTCATTGCGCGCAGAGTCAGGGTATATGCAACAGTTTGCGCCGCCTGGCTCATTGCGAACTAATTTGACAAAATTGTACGTAATTATGACATAACATTGAAGGTTGTACAATGTAACAGGAATATTTAGACTGATGGATGCCACCCGTTAGATAAAATACAGAACGGTTCCGTATTTCACTGAAATAATAAATGTTTTGTTTTCGAGATGATAGTTTCTGGATTCGACCATATTAATGACCTACGGCTCACATTTCTGTGTGTTATTATGTTATAACTAAGTCTATGATTTGATAGAGCAGTCTGACTGAGCGACGGTAGGCACCAGCAGGCTCGTAAGCATTCATTCAAACAGCACTTTCATGTGTTTGCCAGCAGTTGTTTATGACTTCAAGCCTATCAACTCCCGAGATTAGGCTGGTGTAACCAATGTGAAATGGCTAGCTAGTTAGGTGCGCGCTAACTAGCTAGTGCGCGCTAATAGCGTTTCAAACATCACTCACTCTGAGACTTGGAGTAGTTGTTCCCCTTGCTCTGCATGGGCAACGCTGCTTCGAGGGTGGCTGTTGTCGATGTGTTCCTGGTTCGAGCCCAGGTAGCGGCGAGGAGAGGGATGGAAGCTATACTGTTACACTGGCAATACTAAAGTGCCTATAAGAACATCCAATAGTCAAAGGTATATGGAATACAAATGGTATAGAGAGAAATAGTCCTATAATTCCTATAATAACTACAACCTAAAACTTCTTACCTGGGAATATTGAAGACTCATGTTAAAAGGAACCACCAGCTTTCATATGTTCTCATGTTCTGAGCAAGAAACTGAAACGTTAGCTTTCTTACATAGCACATATTGCACTTTTACTTTCTTCTCCAACACTTTGTTTTTGCATTATTTAAACCAAATTGAACATGTTTCATTATTTATTTGAGGTTAAATTGATTTTATTGATGTATTATATTAAGTTAAAATAAGTGTTCATTCAGTATTGTTGTAATTGTCATTATTACAAATAAATGTAAAAAAATCGGACCATTAATCGGCTTTTTTTGGTCCTTTTTTTCAGTATCGACGTTGAAAAATCGACCTCTAGTATAAAGATTAAATATTCACTTATTTTTTGAAAATCTTCCTCTGATTTGTCATCCACAGGGTCCCAGCTATAACACGCAGTGTCGTTTTGTTAGATAAAATCCTTCTTTATATCCCAAAAAGTCTGTTCAGTTGGCGCCATCGATTTGAGTAATCCACTCGTTCAACATGAAGAGAAAGGAATCTGAAAATCTACCCCTAAACTTTGTTTCAACAAGTCAAAATACGTTTCTATTTACTCGTCAGATATCCTAAAATGTAATCAAACTATAATATTTATTTAGAAGTATGTTCAATAGGAAACCAATTTTAGTAGGTGCGTAATTTCTTCATGGCGCACGCAAACACGGATTTCCAAGACTGTGTCCTTCTACTAAAACTGTTATCTATTATTCGTTTTTT
>NC_034202.2:47089291-47166791 GCF_002021735.2 Oncorhynchus kisutch | reverse complement strand
GTCTAAAATAGATGGAGATACTAGAGACGTCTAAACTAGATGGAGATATTATGAATGTCTAAAATAGATGAGATACTAGAGACGTCTAAAATAGATGCGATACTAGAGACGTCTAAACTAGATGAGATACTAGAGACGTCTAAACTAGATGAGATACTAGAGACGTCTAAACTAGATGAGATATTATGAATGTCTAAAATAGATGGAGATACTAGAGACGTCTAAACTAGATGGAGATATTATGAATGTCTAAAATAGATGAGATACTAGAGACGTCTAAACTAGATGAGATACTAGAGAAGTCTAAACTAGATGAGATACTAGAGACGTCTAAACTAGATGAGATACGAGAGACGTCTAAACTAGATGAGATATTATGAATGTCTAAAATAGATGAGATACTAGAGACGTCTAAACTAGATGAGATATTGTGAATGTCTAAACTAGATGGAGATACTAGAGACGTCTAAACTAGATGAGATATTATGAATGTCTAAAATAGATGAGATACTAGAGACGTCTAAAATAGATGAGATACTAGAGACGTCTAAACTAGATTAGATACTAGAGACGTCTAAACTAGATGAGATATTATGAATGTCTAAAATAGATGGAGATACTAGAGACGTCTAAACTAGATGAGATACTAGAGACGTCTAAACTAGATGAGATACGAGAGACGTCTAAACTAGATGGAGATATTATGAATGTCTAAAATAGATGAGATACTAGAGACGTCTAAACTAGATGAGATACTAGAGACGTCTAAACTAGATGAGATACTAGAGACGTCTAAACTAGATGAGATACTAGAGACGTCTAAACTAGATGAGATACGAGAGACGTCTAAACTAGATGAGATATTATGAATGTCTAAAATAGATGAGATACTAGAGACGTCTAAACTAGATGAGATATTATGAATGTCTAAACTAGATGGAGATACTAGAGACGTCTAAAATAGATGAGATATTATGAATGTCTAAAATAGATGAGATACTAGAGACGTCTAAAATAGATGAGATACTAGAGACGTCTAAACTAGATGAGATACGAGAGACGTCTAAACTAGATGAGATATTATGAATGTCTAAACTAGATGGAGATACTAGAGACGTCTAAACTAGATGAGATACTAGAGACGTCTAAACTAGATGAGATACTAGAGACGTCTAAACTAGATGAGATACTAGAGACGTCTAAACTAGATGAGATACGAGAGACGTCTAAACTAGATGAGATATTATGAATGTCTAAAATAGATGAGATACTAGAGACGTCTAAACTAGATGAGATACTAGAGACGTCTAAACTAGATGAGATACTAGAGACGTCTAAACTAGATGAGATATTATGAATGTCTAAACTAGATGGAGATACTAGAGACGTCTAAACTAGATGAGATACTAGAGACGTCTAAACTAGATGAGATACTAGAGACGTCTAAACTAGATGAGATACGAGAGACGTCTAAACTAGATAAGATACGAGAGACGTCTAAACTAGATGAGATATTATGAATGTCTAAAATAGATGAGATACTAGAGACGTCTAAACTAGATGAGATACTAGAGACGTCTAAACTAGATGAGATACTAGAGACGTCTAAACTAGATGAGATATTATGAATGTCTAAACTAGATGGAGATACTAGAGACGTCTAAACTAGATGAGATACTAGAGACGTCTAAACTAGATGAGATACTAGAGACGTCTAAACTAGATGAGATATGAGAGACGTTTTAACTAGATATCTTGGCCAGCAAGTCAGACAAGTGTTTGGTTCCTTGATTCCAATCCAGAATGTGGTTGTGATATCATTCTATTGTACCCTGTTCTACCATTCTGACCAATACCATTCTCTACCACATAAAGAGTGTTGTGTAAGCCTAACACCTGGTTCTCTAAAAAAGCCTTTCCTGTTAGAGAGGATGGGAAGAGGAAGGGAAACAACAAGAGAACGGGAGAGTGCAGTTTCATATCTGCTTTGTTGCATTAGCTAGGTCATCAGTCTTCGATCTGTATTGGTTCTCATTGGTCACTATTGTCAAAGTAAAATTTCCAATGTATTCATTACACATAGCAAAAGACCTAGAAACTGGAACTTTGCCACAGTCTGTCTGTCTGTCTGTCTGTCTGTCTGTCTGTCTGTCTGTCTGTCTGTCTGTCTGTCTGTCTGTCTGTCTGTCTGTCTGTCTGTCTGTCTGTCTGTCTGTCTGTCTGTCTGTCTGTCTGTCTGTCTGTCTGTGACTATGTCTGTCTGTGACTATGTCTGTCTGTGTCAGTGACTATGTCTGTCTGTGTCTGTGACTATGTCTGTCTGTCTGTCTGTCTGTCTGACTACATTATCTACTGTATAAGAGACCTGTCAAGTGTGTCTGTCTATCTGTCCACATTATCTACTGTATGAGAGACCTGTCTGTCTGTCTGCATTATCTACTGTATGAGAGACCTGTCAAGTCTGTCTGACTACTGTCTGACACAGCTGTGTGTGTCCTGTCAGTCTTGTGTGTGTGTGTGTGTGTGTGTCCTACCCTCTGAGTCCTTCTCGTAGAAGACCCCATGAGGGTGCATGGAGTAGTTTCTGGAGGCAAAGTTCTTCAAGTGCACAATGATGACATCATCAACCTCTGCCCGCAGCACAGGCCCCAGGTAACCCAGCCAGCCGGGCCGGGGGGCCTCGATGAGGTAGGAGGCATCCGTGTACTGCCTGTACACAGCCTTCTTATACACACTGCCAATACGCTGGGGACCACTCTGGAGGAACAATGACGCATGCCTGGGGGAGAGAGGGGGAAAAAGAGACAGTCAGAGAGATGGAGACAAAAACAGAGAGAAAAAGGGAGCGCGAGAGAGAGAGAGAGAGAGAGAGAGAGAGAGAGAGGGAGGGAGGGAGGGAGGGAGGGAGGGAGGGAGGGAGGGAGGGAGGGAGGGAGGGAGGGAGGGAGGGAGAAAGCGAGGGAGGGAGGGAGGGACACGGACACCCCGCCCAGACCAGCGAGACACCTTTTCAGACCTGCAAGACCCCCTCCTGAAGGACGTGCACCGAGACCACAGCATCACCAACCACACCCCAACCAGCTGAGACCCCCCCAACCAGCTGAGACCCCCCCCAACCAGCTGAGACCCCCCCCAAGCAAACCCTGGCCACACTCTATATAGGCCCCCACATATATATAGGCCCCCCCCTACCCCTTCTGCCCACCCCCATACCCCCCACCCCTGCAGCAAGGACCTCAACATGACAGCAGGACATGTGCCCAGGCCGTGAGCAGAGAAACAGGCCCAACACCCACTTTTACACCTCCTCAAGCCCCATCCTGCAACAGGCCCAGCCCCCACTAATACACCCCCCCCCCCAAGCCCCATCCTGTAACAGGCCCAGCCCCCACTAATACACCCGCCCCCCCAAGCCCCATCCTGCAACAGGCCCAGCCCCCACTATTACACCCGTCCCCCCCCAAGCCCCATCCTGTAACAGGCCCAACCCCCACTAATACACCCGCCCCCCCCCAAGCCCCATCCTGTAACAGGCCCAACCCCCACTAATACACCCGCCCCCCCCCCCAAGCCCCATCCTGTAACAGGCCCAGCCCCCACTAATACACCCGCCCCCCCATAGCCCCATCCTGTAACAGGCCCAACCCCCACTAATACACCCGCCCCCCCCCCAAGCCCCATCCTGTAACAGGCCCAACCCCCACTAATACACCCGCCCCCCCCCAAGCCCCATCCTGTAACAGGCCCAACCCCCACTAATACACCCCCCCCCCCCAAGCCCCATCCTACAACCTAAGAGGTATGTATCAGATACTCAACATGCTCTGCTCACAGCTACTGTAATGGTATGGTCCTAAACTGTAATGGTACGGCCCTAAACCAAACAAAAACAACACTAGACACTATGGAACACAAAGCTTTTACTATCTCATCTTGTAATATACAAGGTCAGAGGTCATCTGCCTTTGGCATAAAGATCAGGAACCCAGACTTCATCAAATAAATTGGAAATACAGACTTTGTCACCCGACAAGAAACATGGTATGGAGGAGACGGACTCACTGTTAGCCCTCTAGGTTACAGAGAGCTGTACTAGTCTGTGGTGACCTTAATACCAGAACTAGACAAGAACCTGACACCATCAGCACACAGGGGGACAAACACATAGTAAGATAGATATGGCAGCTCTGCTTCAAGCTCCTAAACAACCTTTCAGGATTTTGGTTTTTGTGTGTTATTTATTACATCTTTTTAAATATTTTTTATTACATACAGCCTGAAAGAACTTTTGGATATCAGCGAGGTGGTAACTTGCCAGCATTAAGACCGGGAATACAACTTTCCCGAATGGGATCCTTCGTTTGTTCCTCCCAGGGCAATTTAACTTATTCCAAATTCTGCTCCAAAACACAAAACAACCCCCGACGGAGAAGAGATATTCGGAGTGGACTTCCGTCGCTTCCAAGTATATTACTCACTAATGTTCAGTCTCTGGACAATGAAGTAGATGAGCTCAGGGCGAGGATCTCCTTTCAGAGAGCCATCAGGGACTGTAACATACTCTGTTTGACGGAATCATGCCTCTCTCCAGATATACTTTCACCATCCATTCAGTCAGCGGGAGTTCTCTGTCCATCGCACTGACACCACTACTCTCCAGATCTGACCCATCACACCACTACTCTCCAGATCTGACCCATCACACCACTACTCTCCAGATCTGACCCATCACACCACTACTCTCCAGATCTGACCCATCACACCACTACTCTCCAGATCTGACCCATCACACCACTACTCTCCAGATCTGACCCATCACACCACTACTCTCCAGATCTGACCCATCACACCACTACTCTCCAGATCTGACCCATCACCCCACTACTCTCCAGATCTGACCCATCACACCACTAGGCTCCAGATCTGACCCATCACACCACTACTCTCCAGATCTGACCCATCACACCACTAGGCTCCAGATCTGACCCATCACACCACTACTCTCCAGATCTGACCCATCACCCCACTACTCTCCAGATCTGACCCATCACACCACTAGGCTCCAGATCTGACCCATCACACCACTACTCTCCAGATCTGACCCATCACACCACTAGGCTCCAGATCTGACCCATCACACCACTAGGCTCCAGATCTGACCCATCACACCACTATTCTCCAGATCTGACCCATCATACCACTACTCTCCAGATCTGACCCATCACACCACTACTCTCCAGATCTGACCCATCACACCACTACTCTCCAGATCTGACCCATCAAACCACTACTCTCCAGATCTGACCCATCACACCACTAGGCTCCAGATCTGACCCATCACACCACTACTCTCCACATCTGACCCATCACACCACTACTGTCCAGATCTGACCCATCACACCACTATTCTCCAGATCTGACCCATCACACCACTACTCTCCAGATCTGACCCATCACACCACTACTCTCCAGATCTGACCCATCACCTCACTACTCTCCAGATCTGACCCATCACCTCACTACTCTCCAGATCTGACCCATCACCTCACTACTCTCCAGATCTGACCCATCACCTCACTACTCTCCAGATCTGACCCATCACACCACTACTCTCCAGATCTGACCCATCACACCAGATCTGACCCATCACACCACTACTGTCCAGATCTGACCCATCACACCACTACTCTCCAGATCAGACCCATCACACCACTCCTCAAGAGGGCCACTACGCTCCAGATCACGTTCTGTGCTCGGAGGTCGTTGATGAGGATCTACCCCATCACACAATTTTATGAATCATTAGTCAAATAAAACAAGGGGCCTTTCATATACTCCCAGTACTTCTATGCATATAATATCAGTGTTAATAGATTAATAGACATGTCTGTAAACATTACACATCCGTAATGTCTGTGGGTGAATTATGAATTATGAGGATGTGTGAAAAATGGTGATGTAGATTTGTTTTCAATGTAAGAATATGTTGCAGATGAACTCTAATCGGTGACTATGGAAACACATAGACGTAATGAACAATGTTTTCGATATCCATCTTTATCCTCTGCAATACCTTTTACAGTACACTCTTAGAAAACAAAAAGGTGCTATCGAGAACCTAAAAGGGTTATTCAGCTATCCCCATTTTTATTTATTTTACCTTTATTTAACTAGACAAGTCAGTTAAGAACAAATTCTTATTTTCAATGACGGCCTAGGAACAGTGGGTTAACTGCCTGTTTAGGGGCAGAACGACAGATTTGTACCTTGTCAGCTCGGGGATTTGAACTTGCAACCTTTCGGTTACTAGTCCAACACTCTAATCACGAGGCTACCCTGCCGCCCATAGGAGAACCCTTGGAAGAACCCTGTTGCGTTCCAAGTAGAAACCTTTTGGGGGTTCTGTGTAGCACCCTTTCCACAGAGGATTCTACATGGAAACGAAAAGGCTTCTACGTGGAATAAAAACTCTTCTCTCTGGATCCAAAATGGGCTCTTCTATGCTCTTACTTGCACATCCTCATCTGCACATCTATCACTCCTGTGTTAATTGCTAAATTGTAATTACTTTGCCACTACTGGCCTATTTATTGCCTTACTTCATTTGCACACGCTGTATACAGATTATTCTATTGTGTTATTGACTGTACGTTTGTTTACTCCATGTGTAACTCTGTGTTGTTTGTGTCGCACTGCTTTGCTTTATCTTGGCCAGGTCACAGTTGTAAATGAGAACTTGTTCTCAACAAGCCTACCTGGTTAAATAAAGGTGTTCTCAACTAGCCTACCTGGTTAAATAAAGGTGTTCTCAACTAGCCTACCTGGTTAAATAAAGGTGTTCTCAACAAGCCTACCTGGTTAAATAAAGGTGTTCTCAACTAGCCTACCTGGTTAAATAAAGGTGGAGTAAAAATAAAATTCTATGAGGACACGTGAAGAACCCTTTACTCTGAGAGTGTAGGTAATAATCTGTAGTCAGGTGGTCATTAGCAGGTTATGACGAGGTCTTAACTTTGACCAGTAGGCTACATAATATAACACATTATATAGAGGCAATAGTGTAAAGTACTTCAGTAAAAAACCCTTTAAAGTACTGCTTAAGTAGTTTTTTTCAGTATCTGTACTTTACCATTTTTTGGACCATTTTTACTTTTAATTCACTACATTACTCAATAAAATAATGTACTTTTTACTCCATGCATTTTCCCTGAAACCCAAAAGTACTCGTTACATTTTGACTGCTTAACAGGGCAGGAAAATTGTCTAATTTACACACTTATCAAGAGAACATCCCTGGTCGTCCCTACTGCCTCTGATCTGGAGGACTCACTAAACAGAGAACATCCCTGGTCATCCCTACTGCCTCTGATCTGGAGGACTCACTAAACAGAGAACATCCCTGGTCATCCCTACTGCCTCTGATCTGGAGGACTCACTAAACAGAGAACATCCCTGGTCATCTCTACTGCCTCTGATCTGGAGGACTCACTAAACAGAGAACATCCCTGGTCATCCCTACTGCCTCTGATCTGGAGGACTCACTAAACAGAGAACATCCCTGGTCATCTCTACTGCCTCTGATCTGGAGGACTCACTAAACAGAGAACATCCCTGGTCATCCCTACTGCCTCTGATCTGGAGGACTCACTAAACAGAGAACATCCCTGGTCATCCCTACTGCCTCTGATCTGGAGGACTCACTAAACAGAGAACATCCCTGGTCATCCCTACTGCCTCTGATCTGGAGGACTCACTAAACAGAGAACATCCCTGGTCATCCCTACTGCCTCTGATCTGGAGGACTCACTAAACAGAGAACATCCCTGGTCATCCCTACTGCCTCTGATCTGGAGGACTCACTAAACAGAGAACATCCCTGGTCATCCCTACTGCCTCTGATCTGGAGGACTCACTAAACAGAGAACATCCCTGGTCATCCCTACTGCCTCTGATCTGGAGGACTCACTAAACAGAGAACATCCCTGGTCATCCCTACTGCCTCTGATCTGGAGGACTCACTAAACAGAGAACATCCCTGGTCATCCCTACTGCCTCTGATCTGGAGGACTCACTAAACAGAGAACATCCCTGGTCATCTCTACTGCCTCTGATCTGGAGGACTCACTAAACAGAGAACATCCCTGGTCATCCCTACTGCCTCTGATCTGGAGGACTCACTAAACAGAGAACATCCCTGGTCATCCCTACTGCCTCTGATCTGGAGGACTCACTAAACAGAGAACATCCCTGGTCATCCCTACTGCCTCTGATCTGGAGGACTCACTAAACAGAGAACATCCCTGGTCATCCCTACTGCCTCTGATCTGGCGGACTCACTAAACAGAGAACATCCCTGGTCATCCCTACTGCCTCTGATCTGGAGGACTCACTAAACAGAGAACATCCCTGGTCATCTCTACTGCCTCTGATCTGGAGGACTCACTAAACAGAGAACATCCCTGGTCATCTCTACTGTCTCTGATCTGGAGGACTCACTAAACCGAGAACATCCCTGGTCATCCCTACTGCCTCTGATCTGGAGGACTCACTAAACCGAGAACATCCCTGGTCATCCCTACTGCCTCTGATCTGGAGGACTCACTAAACAGAGAACATCCCTGGTCATCTCTACTGCCTCTGATCTGGAGGACTCACTAAACAGAGAACATCCCTGGTCATCCCTACTGCCTCTGATCTGGAGGACTCACTAAACAGAGAACATCCCTGGTCATCTGCCTCTGATCTGGTGGACTCACTAAACAGAGAACATCCCTGGTCATCTGCCTCTGATCTGGTGGACTCACTAAACAGAGAACATCCCTGGTCATCTGCCTCTGATCTGGTGGACTCACTAAACAGAGAACATCCCTGGTCATCTGCCTCTGATCTGGTGGACTCACTAAACAGAGAACATCCCTGGTCATCTGCCTCTGATCTGGAGGACTCACTAAACACAAATGCTTCATTTGTAAATGATATTGGGAGTGTTGGAGTGTTGGAGTGTGCCCCTGGCTATCTGTAATGATATCTGAGTGTTGGAGTGTTGGAGTGTTGGAGTGTTGGAGTGTTGGAGTGTGCCCCTGGCTATCTGTAATGATATCTGAGTGTTGGAGTGTTGGAGTGTTGGAGTGTTGGAGTGTTGGAGTGTGCCCCTGGCTATCTGTAATGATATCTGAGTGTTGGAGTGTTGGAGTGTGCCCCTGGCTATCTGTAATGATATCTGAGTGTTGGAGTGTTGGAGTGTTGGAGTGTGCCCCTGGCTATCTGTAATGATATCTGAGTGTTGGAGTGTTGGAGTGTGCCCCTGGCTATCTGTAATGATATCTGAGTGTTGGAGTGTTGGAGTGTGCCCCTGGCTATCTGTAATGATATCTGAGTGTTGGAGTGTTGGAGTGTGCCCCTGGCTATCTGTAATGATATCTGAGTGTTGGAGTCTTGGAGTGTGCCCCTGGCTATCTGTAATGATATCTGAGTGTTGGAGTGTTGGAGTGTGCCCCTGGCTATCTGTAATGATATCTGAGTGTTGGAGTGTTGGAGTGTGCCCCTGGCTATCTGTAATGATATCTGAGTGTTGGAGTGTTGGAGTGTGCCCCTGGCTATCTGTAATGATATCTGAGTGTTGGAGTGTTGGAGTGTGCCCCTGGCTATCTGTAATGATATCTGAGTGTTGGAGTGTTGGAGTGTGCCCCTGGCTATCTGTAATGATATCTGAGTGTTGGAGTGTTGGAGTGTGCCCCTGGCTATCTGTAATGATATCTGAGTGTTGGAGTGTTGGAGTGTGCCCCTGGCTATCTGTAATGATATCTGAGTGTTGGAGTGTTGGAGTGTTGGAGTGTTGGAGTGTTGGAGTGTTGGAGTGTTGGAGTGTGCCCCTGGCTATCTGTAAATTAAAATATATATATATATGTGCTGGCTGGTTTGCTTAATATAAGAAATTTGCAATGGTTTACACTTTTACTTTTGACATTGAAGTATATTTAAAATTAAATACTTTTAGACTTTTACTCAAATAGTACTTTACTCTCACCCTTAATAATAATAATTTTCTATTAAGGTATAACAAGTCCGTTGTCACGACTTCCTTGTTCACGGCGACGTTCGGCGGTCGACGTCACCGGCCTTCTAGCCATCTCCAATCCACTTTTCATTTTCCATTTGTTTTGTCTTTGTTTTACACACCTGGTTTCAATTCCCCTAATTACATGTTCATTTATTTAACCCTCTGTTTTCCCCATGGTTTTTGTGCGTGATTGTTTTATGTATGTTCGGTCCCTTGGGCTCGGTATTACGACATGTTATTGTAATATTTGAGTAAAGTTACTTGTGTTACTCATCTCTGCTGTCCTGCGCCTGACTCCTCTGCACCAGCTACACCCAGACCACTACAGGGACACATCTCTGCTGTCCTGCGCCTGACTCCTCTGCACCAGCTACACCCAGACCACTACAGGGACACATCTCTGCTGTCCTGACTGCTCTGCACCAGCTACACCCAGACCACTACAGGGACACATCTCTGCTGTCCTGAGCCTGACTCCTCTGCACCAGCTACACCCAGACCACTACAGGGACACATCTCTGCTGTCCTGACTGCTCTGCACCAGCTACACCCAGACCACTACAGGGACTCATCTCTGCTGTCCTGACTGCTCTGCACCAGCTACACCCAGACCACTACAGGGACTCATCTCTGCTGTCCTGACTGCTCTGCACCAGCTACACCCAGACCACTACAGGGACTCATCTCTGCTGTCCTGACTGCTCTGCACCAGCTACACCCAGACCATTGCATCAGTACTTTCCCCACCAGGTCAGAATTATGTCAGTAAAATATGTAACATTCTGGTAAGTAAAAAGACCTTTTGCGACCAGAATAACACGTCATACTGATGTCTTTTCAGCCAGGTGTTGCCCAGTGGGCGAATGTTAAGCATTACAATCCTAATCTAGAAGAACGGAGGCTGTAGAGAGGAAACACCATCATAGTGTTTAGAGGCTGTAGAGAGGAAACACCATCATAGTGTTTAGAGGCTGTAGAGAGGAAACACCATCATAGTGTTTAGAGGCTGTAGAGGAAACACCATCATAGTGTTTAGAGGCTGTAGAGAGGAAACACCTTCATAGTGTTTAGAGTCTGTAGAGGAAACACCATCATAGTGTTTAGAGGCTGTAGAGGTAACACCATCATAGTGTTTAGAGGCTGTAGAGGTAACACCATCATAGTGTTTAGAGGCTGTAGAGAGGAAACACCATCATAGTGTTTAGAGGCTGTAGAGAGGAAACACCATCATAGTGTTTAGAGGCTGTAGAGAGGAAACACCATCATAGTGTTTAGAGGATGTAGAGAGGAAACACCATCATAGTGTTTAGAGTCTGTAGAGAGGAAACACCATCATAGTGTTTAGAGGCTAGAGAGAGGTAACACCATCATAGTGTTTAGAGGCTGTAGAGAGGAAACACCATCATAGTGTTTAGAGGCTGTAGAGAGGAAACACCATCATAGTGTTTAGAGGCTGTAGAGAGGAAACACCTTCATAGTGTTTAGAGTCTGTAGAGGAAACACCATCATAGTGTTTAGAGGCTGTAGAGGTAACACCATCATAGTGTTTAGAGGCTGTAGAGGTAACACCATCATAGTGTTTAGAGGCTGTAGAGAGGAAACACCATCATAGTGTTTAGAGGCTGTAGAGAGGAAACACCATCATAGTGTTTAGAGGCTGTAGAGAGGAAACACCATCATAGTGTTTAGAGGATGTAGAGAGGAAACACCATCATAGTGTTTAGAGTCTGTAGAGAGGAAACACCATCATAGTGTTTAGAGGCTAGAGAGAGGTAACACCATCATAGTGTTTAGAGGCTGTAGAGAGGAAACACCATCATAGTGTTTAGAGGCTGTAGAGAGGAAACACCATCATAGTGTTTAGAGGCTGTAGAGAGGAAACACCATCATAGTGTTTAGAGGCTGTAGAGAGGAAACACCATCATAGTGTTTAGAGGCTATAGAGAGGAAACACCATCAGTGTTTAGAGGCTGTAGAGAGGAAACACCATCATAGTGTTTAGAGGCTGTAGAGAGGGGTAACACCATCATAGTGTTTAGAGGCTGTAGAAGAAACACCATCATAGTATTTAGAGGCTGTAGAGGAAACACCATCATAGTGTTTAGAGGCTGTAGAGAGGAAACACCTTCATAGTGTTTAGAGGATGTAGAGGAAACACCATCGTAGTGTTTAGAGGCTGTAGAGAGGAAACACCATCATAGTGTTTAGAGGCTGTAGAGAGGAAACACCTTCATAGTGTTTAGAGGATGTAGAGGAAACACCATCATAGTGTTTAGAGGCTGTAGAGAGGAAACACCATCATAGTGTTTAGAGGCTGTAGAGAGGAAACACCATCATAGTGTTTAGAGGCTGTAGAGGAAACACCATCATAGTGTTTAGAGGCTGTAGAGAGGAAACACCATCATAGTGTTTAGAGGCTGTAGAGAGGAAACACCATCATAGTGTTTAGAGGCTGTAGAGGAAACACCATCATAGTGTTTAGAGGCTGTAGAGAGGAAACACCTTCATAGTGTTTAGAGTCTGTAGAGGAAACACCATCATAGTGTTTAGAGGCTGTAGAGGTAACACCATCATAGTGTTTAGAGGCTGTAGAGGTAACACCATCATAGTGTTTAGAGGCTGTAGAGAGGAAACACCATCATAGTGTTTAGAGGCTGTAGAGAGGAAACACCATCATAGTGTTTAGAGGATGTAGAGAGGAAACACCATCATAGTGTTTAGAGGCTGTAGAGAGGAAACACCATCATAGTGTTTAGAGGCTAGAGAGAGGTAACACCATCATAGTGTTTAGAGGCTAGAGAGAGGTAACACCATCATAGTGTTTAGAGGCTGTAGAGAGGAAACACCATCATAGTGTTTAGAGGCTGTAGAGAGGGGTAACACCATCATAGTGTTTAGAGGCTGTAGAAGAAACACCATCATAGTATTTAGAGGCTGTAGAGGAAACACCATCATAGTGTTTAGAGGCTGTAGAGGAAACACCATCATAGTGTTTAGAGGCTGTAGAGAGGAAACACCTTCATAGTGTTTAGAGGATGTAGAGGAAACACCATCGTAGTGTTTAGAGGCTGTAGAGAGGAAACACCATCATAGTGTTTAGAGGCTGTAGAGAGGAAACACCTTCATAGTGTTTAGAGGCTGTAGAGAGGAAACACCATCATAGTGTTTAGAGGCTGTAGAGAGGAAACACCATCATAGTGTTTAGAGGCTGTAGAGGAAACACCATCATAGTGTTTAGAGGCTGTAGAGAGGAAACACCATCATAGTGTTTAGAGGCTGTAGAGAGGAAACACCATCATAGTGTTTAGAGGCTGTAGAGGAAACACCATCATAGTGTTTAGAGGCTGTAGAGAGGAAACACCATCATAGTGTTTAGAGGCTGTAGAGAGGAAACACCATCATAGTGTTTAGAGGCTGTAGAGAGGAAACACCATCATAGTGTTTAGAGGCTGTAGAGGAAACACCATCATAGTGTTTAGAGGCTGTAGAGAGGAAACACCATCATAGGGTTTAGAGGCTGTAGAGAGGAAACACCATCATAGTGTTTAGAGCCTGTAGAGAGGAAACACCATCATAGTGTTTAGAGGCTGTAGAGAGGTAACACCATCATAGTGTTTAGAAGCTGTAGAGAGGAAACACCATCAGTGTTTAGAGGCTGTAGAGGCTGTAGAGAGGAAACACCATCATAGTGTTTAGAGGCTGTAGAGAGGAAACACCATCATAGTGTTTAGAAGCTGTAGAGAGGAAACACCATCAGTGTTTAGAGGCTGTAGAGGCTGTAGAGAGGAAACACCATCATAGTGTTTAGAGGCTGTAGAGAGGTAACACCATCATAGTGTTTAGAGGCTGTAGAGAGGGGTAACACCATCATAGTGTTTAGAGGCTGTAGAGAGGGGTAACACCATCATAGTGTTTAGAGGCTGTAGAGAGAGGAAACACCATCATAGTGTTTAGAGGCTGTAGAGAGGGGTAACACCATCATAGTGTTTAGAGGCTGTAGAAGAAACACCATCATAGTATTTAGAGGCTGTAGAGAGGAAACACCATCATAGTGTTTAGAGGCTGTAGAGAGGAAACGCCATCATAGTGTTTAGAGGCTGTAGAGAGGAAACACCATCATAGTGTTTAGAGGCTGTAGAGAGGAAACACCATCATAGTGTTTAGAGGCTGTAGAGAGGAAACACCATCATAGTGTTTAGAGGCTGTAGAGAGGAAACACCATCATAGTGTTTAGAGGATGTAGAGAGGAAACACCATCATAGTGTTTAGAGTCTGTAGAGAGGAAACACCATCATAGTGTTTAGAGGCTAGAGAGAGGTAACACCATCATAGTGTTTAGAGGCTGTAGAGAGGAAACACCATCATAGTGTTTAGAGGCTGTAGAGAGGAAACACCATCATAGTGTTTAGAGGCTGTAGAGAGGAAACACCATCATAGTGTTTAGAGGCTGTAGAGAGGAAACACCATCATAGTGTTTAGAGGCTATAGAGAGGAAACACCATCAGTGTTTAGAGGCTGTAGAGAGGAAACACCATCATAGTGTTTAGAGGCTGTAGAGAGGGGTAACACCATCATAGTGTTTAGAGGCTGTAGAAGAAACACCATCATAGTATTTAGAGGCTGTAGAGGAAACACCATCATAGTGTTTAGAGGCTGTAGAGAGGAAACACCTTCATAGTGTTTAGAGGATGTAGAGGAAACACCATCGTAGTGTTTAGAGGCTGTAGAGAGGAAACACCATCATAGTGTTTAGAGGCTGTAGAGAGGAAACACCTTCATAGTGTTTAGAGGATGTAGAGGAAACACCATCATAGTGTTTAGAGGCTGTAGAGAGGAAACACCATCATAGTGTTTAGAGGCTGTAGAGAGGAAACACCATCATAGTGTTTAGAGGCTGTAGAGGAAACACCATCATAGTGTTTAGAGGCTGTAGAGAGGAAACACCATCATAGTGTTTAGAGGCTGTAGAGAGGAAACACCATCATAGTGTTTAGAGGCTGTAGAGGAAACACCATCATAGTGTTTAGAGGCTGTAGAGAGGAAACACCTTCATAGTGTTTAGAGTCTGTAGAGGAAACACCATCATAGTGTTTAGAGGCTGTAGAGGTAACACCATCATAGTGTTTAGAGGCTGTAGAGGTAACACCATCATAGTGTTTAGAGGCTGTAGAGAGGAAACACCATCATAGTGTTTAGAGGCTGTAGAGAGGAAACACCATCATAGTGTTTAGAGGATGTAGAGAGGAAACACCATCATAGTGTTTAGAGGCTGTAGAGAGGAAACACCATCATAGTGTTTAGAGGCTAGAGAGAGGTAACACCATCATAGTGTTTAGAGGCTAGAGAGAGGTAACACCATCATAGTGTTTAGAGGCTGTAGAGAGGAAACACCATCATAGTGTTTAGAGGCTGTAGAGAGGGGTAACACCATCATAGTGTTTAGAGGCTGTAGAAGAAACACCATCATAGTATTTAGAGGCTGTAGAGGAAACACCATCATAGTGTTTAGAGGCTGTAGAGGAAACACCATCATAGTGTTTAGAGGCTGTAGAGAGGAAACACCTTCATAGTGTTTAGAGGATGTAGAGGAAACACCATCGTAGTGTTTAGAGGCTGTAGAGAGGAAACACCATCATAGTGTTTAGAGGCTGTAGAGAGGAAACACCTTCATAGTGTTTAGAGGATGTAGAGGAAACACCATCATAGTGTTTAGAGGCTGTAGAGAGGAAACACCATCATAGTGTTTAGAGGCTGTAGAGAGGAAACACCATCATAGTGTTTAGAGGCTGTAGAGGAAACACCATCATAGTGTTTAGAGGCTGTAGAGAGGAAACACCATCATAGTGTTTAGAGGCTGTAGAGAGGAAACACCATCATAGTGTTTAGAGGCTGTAGAGGAAACACCATCATAGTGTTTAGAGGCTGTAGAGAGGAAACACCATCATAGTGTTTAGAGGCTGTAGAGAGGAAACACCATCATAGTGTTTAGAGGCTGTAGAGAGGAAACACCATCATAGTGTTTAGAGGCTGTAGAGGAAACACCATCATAGTGTTTAGAGGCTGTAGAGAGGAAACACCATCATAGGGTTTAGAGGCTGTAGAGAGGAAACACCATCATAGTGTTTAGAGCCTGTAGAGAGGAAACACCATCATAGTGTTTAGAGGCTGTAGAGAGGTAACACCATCATAGTGTTTAGAAGCTGTAGAGAGGAAACACCATCAGTGTTTAGAGGCTGTAGAGGCTGTAGAGAGGAAACACCATCATAGTGTTTAGAGGCTGTAGAGAGGAAACACCATCATAGTGTTTAGAAGCTGTAGAGAGGAAACACCATCAGTGTTTAGAGGCTGTAGAGGCTGTAGAGAGGAAACACCATCATAGTGTTTAGAGGCTGTAGAGAGGTAACACCATCATAGTGTTTAGAGGCTGTAGAGAGGGGTAACACCATCATAGTGTTTAGAGGCTGTAGAGAGGGGTAACACCATCATAGTGTTTAGAGGCTGTAGAGAGAGGAAACACCATCATAGTGTTTAGAGGCTGTAGAGAGGGGTAACACCATCATAGTGTTTAGAGGCTGTAGAAGAAACACCATCATAGTATTTAGAGGCTGTAGAGAGGAAACACCATCATAGTGTTTAGAGGCTGTAGAGAGGAAACGCCATCATAGTGTTTAGAGGCTGTAGAGAGGAAACACCATCATAGTGTTTAGAGGCTGTAGAGAGGAAACACCATCATAGTGTTTAGAGGCTGTAGAGAGGAAACACCATCATAGTGTTTAGAGGCTGTAGAGAGGAAACACCATCATAGTGTTTAGAGGCTGTAGAGAGGAAACACCATCATAGTGTTTAGAGGCTGTAGAGGAAACACCATCATAGTGTTTAGAGGCTGTAGAGGAAACACCATCATAGTGTTTAGAGGCTGTAGAGGAAACACCATCATAGTGTTTAGAGGCTGTAGAGGAAACACCATCATAGTGTTTAGAGGCTGTAGAGAGGAAACACCTTCATAGTGTTTAGAGGATGTAGAGGAAACACCATCGTAGTGTTTAGAGGCTGTAGAGAGGAAACACCATCATAGTGTTTAGAGGCTGTAGAGAGGAAACACCTTCATAGTGTTTAGAGGATGTAGAGGAAACACCATCATAGTGTTTAGAGGCTGTAGAGAGGAAACACCATCATAGTGTTTAGAGGCTGTAGAAGAAACACCATCATAGTATTTAGAGGCTGTAGAGAGGAAACACCATCATAGTGTTTAGAGGCTGTAGAGAGGAAACGCCATCATAGTGTTTAGAGGCTGTAGAGAGGAAACACCATCATAGTGTTTAGAGGCTGTAGAGAGGAAACACCATCATAGTGTTTAGAGGCTGTAGAGAGGAAACACCATCATAGTGTTTAGAGGCTGTAGAGAGGGGTAACACCATCATAGTGTTTAGAGGCTGTAGAGAGAGGAAACACCATCTAAAGAGAAGGCATGTTCATCTACACTAAACACAAGTCAAAACAACCATTTCCTGTTGTGCTCCCAGTTCCTGGCAAGGTGATTAAGTGCTGTTACAACACACATGTGATGTTTTCAAACGTCTCAGGATGATGTGTTTCAATGCTCCAGCAACGTTCCTGTTTTCTCTCCTTCACGTTGGTGACAGATCAGTTGCCATGAGTTGTTGGTGTTACCGAGCACTTCATTTTAACGTTGTTTAATAAATAACATGTTTAATTGGTTTCGGGGGCACCGACGTACATACATATATATATATTAGATAAACATTACAGACATTTTGCTGAGACAAGAGGCGCCATTTCAGTTACAATCTGTATTTTAAAATATTTGCCATCATTAGCAGAAAGAAATGAGAGGCCCTTATCAATCCCTCACGCGACTAGCGGGTCAACATCACCGCACCCCACAACACCCTGGACCCGAAACGCAGTTCAAGGAGATGAAACTAGATGATCGCTTTTCGTATGAACACTGCAAGACATTGGTCAAACTCTGCATGTGTTATGGTGACGTGAAAATAGCAATGAACTTTCTTCACCCTGTATTCGTGTTCATGAATTTAGGATATCTTCACACCATAATAGTAGGTAAACAAATAACACAACAAAAATGTAAACAAACAACACAGCATGTCAAAACTGAACTCACTCATCGTCCGCTATTTGTTTCCCGTTGATGAGGTTCATGCCAGTCGGAGCGTAGTCCCAGTTGATCTCTTTGATTCCCACGTAATACACCCTCTCCCGTCCCCGTGCTTCTCCCGCCGGCAGCCCAGCGAGCAGCAGCAGCAGTCCCGGGAACAGTGTCCTAAAACCGACCATCGCTACTGCTTCTGTAATAGTAGACCACTTTTTGGTCTAGTGGTGCGCGCGTGGTTGGGATTGCTGGATCAAGTGTTCGATAGGGAGAGACAGAGAGGAAACGTCCACATGAGCGGAGAGCCGGGAAACACAGACACAGATATGAGACTCCGCTTGGGAAAGAGAACAGTCCCGCTATTCAGCTGAGTGTGTGTGTGACTCTGGCGCCGGAGCCCTCTCTGTCTGATAGGCTACGGGACCTTGGCGGCCAGTCTGGTCTCATAGATTAGACGTAACATAGTAATTCAATCCGGGACACTGAATTTACTATGATATGTTAGGTACATACAACAGAAGTTTACGTTGTGTTATTTATTATTATGTATTATTTATTTTACCACCACTAAACAGTTGAAATCGATAATCTAACCACGTCAAACATGAGAAAGTGGAGTGTGGCAAATGTTTTACTTTTAAACTCGGACAAAACAGAGATGCTACTGTAGTTCTAGTGTCCCAAGAAACAAAGAGATCCTCTGTTGAATCTGACAATTAATCTTGATGGTTGTACAGTCGTCTCAAATAAAACTGTGAAGAACCTCGGCGTTACTCTGGACCCTGATCTCTGTTTTCACGAACATATCAAGACTGTTTCAAGGACAGCTTTTTTCCATCTCCGTAACGTTGAACAAAAAACATAAACTAGTCTAAAAACGATGCAGAAAAATGTATCCGTGCTTTTGTCACGTCTAGGTTAGACTACTGCAATGCTCTACTTTCCAGCTACCCGGATAAAGCACTAAATAAACTGCATTTGGTGCTAAATACGGAAGCTAGAATCTTGACTAGAACCAGAACAATTTGATCATATTACTCCAGTGCTAGCCTCCCTACACTGGCTTCCTGTTAAGGCAAGGCCTGATTCAAGGTTTTACTGCTAACCTACAAAGCATTATATGGGCTTGCTCCTACCTCTCTCTCTGATTTGGTCCTGCCGTACATACCTACACGTACGCTACGGTCACAAGACGCAGACCTCCTAATTGTCCCTAGAAATTCTAAGCAAACAGCTGGAGGCAGGGCTTTCTCCTATAGAGCTACATTTTTATGGAATAGTCTGCCTACCCATGTGAGAAACGCAGACTCGGTCTCGACCTTTAAGTCTTTACTGAAGACATCTCTTCAGTGGGTCATATGATTGAGTGTAGTCTGGCCCAGGAATGGGAAGGTGAACGGAAAGGCTCTGGAGCAACGAACCGCCCTTGCTGTCTCTGCCTGGCCAGTTCCCCTCTTTCCACTGGGATTCTCTGCCTCTAACCCTATTACAGGGGCTGAGTCACTGGCTTACTGGTGCTCTTCCATGCCATCCCTAGGAGGAGTGCATCACGTCCTGACAAGCTTTTTTGTGCTATACTCAATGTGAGTGGATTGAGTCATTGACGTGATCTTCCTGTCCTGTCTTCAATCAATCAATAAATCAATCAATCAATCAAATGTATTTATAAAGCCCTTCGTACATTAGCTGATATCTCAAAGTGCTGTACAGAAACCCAGCCTAAAACCCCAAACAGCAAGCAATGCAGGTGTAGAAGCACGGTGGCTAGGAAAAACTCCAGAGAAAGGCCAAAACCTAGGAAGAAACCTAGAGAGGAACCAGGCTATGAGGGGTGGCTGTGCCGGGGGGGGGGGGAGATCTCCTTGGGCTAAACGCCGCTTTGTCTCAGGGTTAGTGGTCTGTTTATATCCCTCATGTGGTGTGGTGGCTGTGCTTTGGCAAAGTGGGTGGGGTTATATCCTGCCTGGTTGGCCCTGTCCAAGGGTGGAAATCCCTGAGTGGTTTCCTTCCTCTCCGGCAACTGAGTTAGGAAGGACACCTGTATCTTTGTAGTGACTGGGTGTATTGATACACCATCCAAAGTGTAATTAATAACATCACCATGTTCAAAGGGATATTCAATGTCTGCTTTTTATTTTACCAAACAAACCGTAAGCAAACGGAACAAAACGGGGATAAACAGACGTGAATTTTGTCCAATAGAAACTCTCGATTGCAACTGTTGGTCTAATGATTACACCCTAGATCAGCGAGATGCAGGCCAGAGTGTGCATTGCAGTATTGAATGTGTCACTGTCACCTTGATTTAAAAAAAATATATGTATCTCGACCTGTGTGCACCTACGTTGTAAACGTCCATTCATAGGCTAGTTTGTAGCAACATCATGATGAATATAGGGAAAATTAGAGTATCATGTAGTAGCCTAAACCTATCCCTGTTAAGTTGAGCTGGGTGTCCCTGTTAAGTTGAGCTGGGTGAATGGAATATAAATGACAGTCATCCAATATGTGAAATAAATCAATAAATCAATAAATAAATAAATCATGCCTCTGTATTGAAAATAGGAGAAAGATTGTTCAAGCTTCTCCCTGTATAGGATTTTGGTGATATTGTTTACATGCATGCGGCACAACCTCTGTTTAAAAACCCTTGGACGCAGTCTACCATTCAGCAATACGTTTTATCACAGGGGACCATTTTAGGACTCATCATTGTGGGATGGACCTCTCTGTCTGTAAGAAGAGAGCTGTGTTCCCTTTTAGTTCATTTACAAAGCAATCTGACAGAAACTCACTTCATTCATTAAGTTAAGAATCATAGTTAACCAGATTGTCTGGTCAATTAAACCACAGTTTCTCTCAAATAAAATGATGATTAAAAGCATCACTTGTCCCATTGTTCTCAGTTACGATGCCAGAGTCCAGATAGGCAGGGAAAAAGAGGAATTTGTTCTTCTTCAATGCATTTAATGTACTCCAAAGTTTAGAAGGATCACCAGCAGAGTCAGATAGAGATTAAAAAGTAGCTTGATTTCGTTTTCTTATTGTACATCTGTTTCTCTATAGTCTGAAAGATTGCGAGTCCACTACAGAGTCAGTTTTCTTTGCTTTGGCCTGATTTCACATCTGAATGAGTAATGGATTAAGAGTTTGGGGGCATATATTTGATAATTGAGGGACGACCCTACTCCTAAAAGTTACTACTGTTTTTTTGTAGTTTATTTTCTGCTGAAAGGTTCAACAACAGATTTTACTTGATGGTCTCGTTAAAACAAGTCTATATTTGATTTCATTGAACACAAGGGGTTTAAAAGGGTTTAAAAGACAATGTGAAGCTGAAAGCTATTTTTCTATTTTGAAAAGAGCAAAAAAAAGCCCATTGATATGATTCATATACAAGAAACTCATTCGTGTGACATCCCACCTTCTGGTCAAACCAGTGTTCAGTTGTGACTCCAACCGGTCTGGAGGTGTGGCCATATGAATCCCTGGAGGTGTGGCCATATGAATCCCTGGAGGTGTGGCCATATGTTTCAACCGAATCCCTGGGAAGATACATTCAAAGCTGATTGGCTGTTGGATTAACTGTTGAAGGATTCTTTTATATTTTGTTGAATATTTATGGATACAATAATAGTAACCCAAACAAACTGTTGTTATTGAAAGTGACTGATGTTATTTCTGAAAATAAGAATCTTTATCATACAGAGTTTATTTTGATTGGTGGGGATTTTAATTTGACACCTGACGAATGGCTTGATAGGAGTCCTTTTAAATAAATAGCATTTTATTTGTATTTTTTTCATTTATTTCACCTTTATTTAACCAGGTAGGCTAGTTGAGAACACCTTTATTTAACCAGGTAGGCTGGTTGAGAACACCTTTATTTAACCAGGTAGGCTAGTTGAGAACACCTTTATTTAACCAGGTAGGCTAGTTGAGAACAAGTTCTCATTTATAATTGCGACCTGGCCAAGATAAAGCAAAGCAGTTCGACAGATACAACGACACAGAGTTACACGTGGAGTAAAACAAACATACAGTCAATAATACAGTAGAAAAATAAGTCTACATACAATGTGAGCAAATGAGGTGAGAAGGGAGGTAAAGGCAAAAAAAGGCCATGGTGGTGAAGTAAATACAATATAGCAAGTAAAACACTGGAATGGTAGATTTGCAATGGAAGAATGTGCAAAGTAGAAATAAAATTTATGGGGTGCAAAGGAGCAAAATAAATTAATTAATTAAATACAGTAGGGAATGAGATAGTTGTTTGGCCTAAATTATAGGTGGGCTATGTACAGGTGCAGTAATCTGTGAGCTGCTCTGACAGTTGGTGCTTAAAGCTAGTGAGAGAGATAAGTGTTTCCAGTTTCAGAGATTTTTGTAGTTCGTTCCAGTCATTGGCAGCAGAGAACTGGATGGAGAGGCGGCCAAATAAATAATTGGTTTTGGGGGTGACTAGAGAGATATACCTGCTGGAGCGTGTGCTACAGGTGGGAGATGCTATGGTGACCAGCGAGCTGGGGACTTTACCTAGCAGGGTCTTGTAGATGACATGGAGCCAGTGGGCTTGGCGACGAGTATGAAGCGAGGGCCAGCCAACGAGAGCGTACAGGTCGCAATGGTGGGTAGTATATGGGGCTTTGGTGACAAAACGGATTGCACTGTGATAGACTGCATCCAATTTGTTGAGTAGGGTATTGGAGGCTATTTTGTAAATGACATCGCCAAAGTCGAGGATTGGTAGGATGGTCAGTTTTACAAGGGTATGTTTGGCAGCATGAGTGAAGGATGCTTTGTTGCGAAATAGGAAGCCAATTCTAGATTTAACTTTGGATTGGAGATGTTTGATATGGGTCTGGAAGGAGAGTTTACAGTCTAACCAGACACCTAAGTATTTGTAGTTGTCCACGTATTCAGAGCCGTCCAGAGTAGTGATGTTGGACAGGCGGGTAGGTGCAGGTAGCGATCGGTTGAAGAGCATACATTTAGTTTTACTTGTATTTAAGAGCAATTGGAGGCCACTGAAGGATAGTTGTATGGCATTGAAGCTCGTCTGGAGGTTTGTTAACACAGTGTCCAAAGAAGGGCCAGAAGTATACAGAATGGTGTCGTCTGCATAGAGGTGGATCATTTAATACTACCATACTTGATTTCACTAATTCAAATGCTCTTATAGATGTTTGAAGGGACAAGAATCCAGTCATTAGAGAATAGTCTGCAAATCCAGAACAGATTTCTGGTTAGCAACACCTGAAATGATAAGATAAACTCAGCAAAAAAAGAAATCTCACTGTCAACTGCGTTTATTTTCAGCCAACTTAACATGTGTACATATTTTTGTATGAGCATAACAAGATTCAACAACTGAGACATAAACTGAACAAGTTCCACAGACATGTGACTAACAGAAATGGAATAATGTGTCCCTGAAAAAAGGGGGGGTCAAAATCAAAAGTAACAGTCAGTATCTGGTGTGGCCATCAGCTGCATTAAGTACTTCAGTGCATCTCCTCCTCATGGACTGCACTAGAAATGACCATTCTTGCTGTGAGATGTTACCCCACTCTTCCACCAAGGCACCTGCAAGTTCCCCGGACATTTCTGGAGGGAATGGCCCTAGCCCTCACCCTCCGATCCAACAGGTCCCAGACGTGGGATTGAGACAATGGGATTGAGATCCGGGCTCTTTGCTGGCCATGGCAGAACACTGATATTCCTGTCTTGCAGGAAATCACACACAGAACGAGCAGTATGGCTGGTGGCATTGTCATGCTGGAGGGTCATGTCAGGATGAGCCTGCAGGAAGGGTACCACATGAGGGAGGAGGATGTCTTTCCTGTAACGCACAGCGTTGAGATTGCCTGCAATGACAACAATCTCAGTCCGATGATACTGTGACACACCACCCCAGACCATGACGGACCCTCCACCTCCAAACCGATCCCGCTCCAGAGTACAGGCCTCGGTGTAACGGTCATTCCTTCGACGATAAACGCAAATCCGACCATCAACCCTGGTGAGACAAAACCGCGACTCATCAGTGAAGAGCACTTTTTGCCAGTCCTGTCTGGTCCAGCAACGGTGGGTTTGTGCCCATAGGCGACATTGTTACCAGTGATGTCTGGTGAGGACCTGCCTTACAACAGGCCTACAAGCCCTCAGTCCAGCCTCTCCCAGCCTATTGTGGACAGTCTGAGCACTGATGGAGGGATTGTGCGTTCCTGGTGTAACTCGGGCAGTTGTTGTTGCCATCCTGTACCTGTCCCGCAGGTGTGATGTTTGGATGTACCGATCCTGTTCAGGTGTTGTTACACGTGGTCTGCCACTGCGAGGACGATCAGCTGTCCGACCTGTCTCCCTGTAGCACGGTTTTAGGCGTCTCACAGTACGGACATTGCAATTTATTGCCCTGGCCACATCTGTCCTCATACATCCTTGCAGCATGCCTAAGGCACATTCACGCAGATGAGCAGGAACCCTGGGCATCTTTCTTTTGGTGTTTTTCAGAGTCAGTAAAAAGGTCTCTTTAGTGTCCTAAGTTTTCATAACTGTGACCTTAATTGCCTACCGTCTGTAAGCTGTTAGTGTCTTAACGACTGTTCCACAGGTGCATGTTCATTCATTGTTTATGGGTCATTGAACAAGCATGGGACAGTGTTTAACCCCTTTACAATGAAGATCTGTTAAGTTATTTGGATTTTAACAAAATATCTTTGAAAGACAGGGTCCTGAAAAAGGGACGTTTCTTTTTGTTTGCTGAGTTGATGTGTATCAATAGTTCCTTTGACAGATCATTGTCTGATACAGCTTGTCTTGAAACCAGAAGTTAGGACTAAAAGATAAGACTTCAATGCAGACCTTGTGAATTATGAGGATTATGGGAAAAGCTGTTAAAGATTTAATGCTGAACATTACGAATGATGCAAATATAACTATAGTAGTAGATGGGAAATACTTTACATTTAAAGTTAGGGAATTTTCGACATAGGTTGGTATATCGAACAAAAATGTACACACAACATGTAAAGTGTTTCATGGGGCTGAAATAAAAAATCCC
Organism: Oncorhynchus kisutch; assembly: GCF_002021735.2. Lineage (NCBI taxonomy): Eukaryota > Metazoa > Chordata > Actinopteri > Salmoniformes > Salmonidae > Oncorhynchus > Oncorhynchus kisutch. The sequence goes on along the minus strand of NC_034202.2, from coordinate 47,141,534 downwards.
AGACATTTTCCATACTCACAAAAAGTGTATTTCTTTCAAATTTTGTTTACACGTTTGGAATTGAGCATTTTTCATTTGCCAAGATAATCCATCCACCTGACAGGTGTGGTATATCAAGAAGCTGATTAAACCGCATGATCATTACACATGTGCACCTTGTGCTGGGGACAATAGAAGGCCACTCTAAAATGTGCAGTTTTGTCACACAACACAATGCCACAAATGTTTCAAGTTTTGAAGGAGCGTGCAATTGACATGCTGACTGCAGGAATGTCCATCAGAGCTATTGCCAGATAATTGAATGTTCATTTCTCTATCCGAATTCCCCAGGGCAGTGATTGGGGACACTGCCCTGTGTAGGGTGCCGTCTTTCGGATGGGACGTCAAATTGGTGTCCTGACTCTCTGAGGTCATTAAAGATCCCATGGCACTTATCGTAAGAGTAGGGGTGTTAACTCCGGTGTCCTGGCTAAATTCACAATCTGGCCCTCAAACCATCACGGTCACCTAATAATCCCCAGTTTACAATTGGCTCATTCATCCCTCTCCTCTCCCCTGTAACTATTCCCCAGGTTGTTGCTGAAAATGAGAACGTGTTCATCTTTGAACTTGTTGCATGTTAGAAATTATATTTTTGTTCAGCATAAAACCATGAATAGGCAAAAGAGAGAATTTGAGGTGAAGTTGGTGCAGGACATTAGTGAAGTTGGTGCAGGACATTAGTGAAGTTGGTGCAGGACATTAGTGAAGTTGGTGCTGGACATTAGTGAAGTTGGTGCAGGACATTAGTGAAGTTGGTGCAGGACATTAGTGAAGTTGGTGCAGGACATTAGTGAAGTTGGTGCAGGACATTAGTGAAGTTGGTGCAGGACATTAGTGAAGTTGGTGCTGGACATTAGTGAAGTTGGTGCAGGGACATTAGTGAAGTTGGTGCAGGACATTAGTGAAGTTGGTGCAGGACATTAGTGAAGTTGGTGCAGGACATTAGTGAAGTTGGTGCAGGACATTAGTGAAGTTGGTGCAGGACATTAGTGAAGTTGGTGCTGGACATTAGTGAATACAAAAAATAGGACAGTAATATCTAATTGAACAGTTTACCGTCCGAGTCTGATGATTCATAGCTTAAAAAAGCACAAGGTGCCCATGTAAGTGTTCCAGTATAACTTTAGACCGTCCCCTCGCCCATACCTCGCCGCACGAACCAGGGACCCTCTGCACACATCAATAACAGTCACCCACGAAGCATCGTTACCCATCACTCCACAAAAGCCGCGGCCCTTGCAGAGCAAAGGGGAACTACTACTTCAAGGTCTCAAAGCAAGTGACGTCACCGATTGAAACGCTACTTAGCGCACACAGCTAACTAAGCTAGCCGTTTCACATCTGTTACATAAGAGTTGGAGCTAGATGGATAGAGGGAGAAACACATGTTGCTTTAGTGGTTTAGAAGAGACAGGCGAGAATTCACATGATGATGTTGAATATACAGATCCTAGATTGATCTCTGAAGAAGTAATTTTACAACAAACTGTATTTGTCAGTTTATATATTATATTTATATTATTCGCTCTTTTGAGGAATCGTTTCACTTTCTTGAAAGTATAAAACCACATATCCTCAATATAAAGTAAGCATTTAAAGAGACCTGTGACTCTGAAATCATTAAAGAGACCTGTGACTCTGAAATCATTAAAGAGACCTGTGACTCTGAAATCATTTAAAGAGACCTGTGACTCTGAAATCATTTAAAGAGACCTGTGACTCTGAAATCATTTAAAGAGACCTGTGACTCTGAAATCATTTAAAGAGACCTGTGACTCTGAAATCATTTAAAGAGACCTGTGACTCTGAAATCATTTAAAGAGACCTGTGACTCTGAAATCATTTAAAGAGACCTGTGACTCTGAAATCATTTAAAGAGACCTGTGACTCTGAAATCATTTAAAGAGACCTGTGACTCTGAAATCATTTAAAGAGACCTGTGACTCTGAAATCATTTAAAGAGACCTGTGACTCTGAAATCATTTAAAGAGACCTGTGACTCTGAAATCATTAAAGAGACCTGTGACTCTGAAATCATTTAAAGAGACCTGTGACTCTGAAATCATTAAAGAGACCTGTGACTCTGAAATCATTAAAGAGACCTGTGACTCTGAAATCATTAAAGAGACCTGTGACTCTGAAATCATTTAAAGAGACCTGTGACTCTGAAATCATTTAAAGAGACCTGTGACTCTGAAATCATTAAAGAGACCTGTGACTCTGAAATCATTTAAAGAGACCTGTGACTCTGAAATCATTAAAGAGACCTGTGACTCTGAAATCATTAAAGAGACCTGTGACTCTGAAATCATTTAAAGAGACCTGTGACTCTGAAATCATTTAAAGAGACCTGTGACTCTGAAATCATTTAAAGAGACCTGTGACTCTGAAATCATTTAAAGAGACCTGTGACTCTGAAATCATTTAAAGAGACCTGTGACTCTGAAATCATTTAAAGAGACCTGTGACTCTGAAATCATTTAAAGAGACCTGTGACTCTGAAATCATTTAAAGAGACCTGTGACTCTGAAATCATTTAAAGAGACCTGTGACTCTGAAATCATTTAAAGAGACCTGTGACTCTGAAATCATTTAAAGAGACCTGTGACTCTGAAATCATTTAAAGAGACCTGTGACTCTGAAATCATTTAAAGAGACCTGTGACTCTGAAATCATTTAAAGAGACCTGTGACTCTGAAATCATTTAAAGAGACCTGTGACTCTGAAATCATTTAAAGATACCTGTGACTCTGAAATCATTAAAGATACCTGTGACTCTGAAATCATTTAAAGAGACCTGTGACTCTGAAATCATTTAAAGAGACCTGTGACTCTGAAATCATTTAAAGAGACCTGTGACTCTGAAATCATTAAAGATACCTGTGACTCTGAAATCATTTAAAGAGACCTGTGACTCTGAAATCATTTAAAGATACCTGTGACTCTGAAATCATTTAAAGAGACCTGTGACTCTGAAATCATTAAAGATACCTGTGACTCTGAAATCATTTAAAGATACCTGTGACTCTGAAATCATTTAAAGAGACCTGTGACTCTGAAATCATTAAAGATACCTGTGACTCTGAAATCATTAAAGAGACCTGTGACCTGTGACCTGTAGGTCTCTGGTGGGTCTCTGGTGGGTCTCTGGTGGGTCTCTGGTAAGTCTCTGGTGGGTCTCTGGTGTGTCTCTGGTAGGTCTCTGGTAGGTCTCTGGTGGGTCTCTGGTGGGTCTCTGGTGGGTCTCTGGTGGGTCTCTGGTAGGTCTCTGGTAGGTCTCTGGTAAGTCTCTGGTGACTCTCTGGTGGGTCTCTGGTAGGTCTCTGGTAGGTCTCTGGTGAGTCTCTGGTAGGTCTCTGGTAGGTCTCTGGTGGGTCTCTGGTGGGTCTCTGGTAGGTCTCTGGTGGGTCTCTGGTGGGTCTCTGGTGGGTCTCTGGTAGGTCTCTGGTAGGTCTCTGGTAAGTCTCTGGTGGGTCTCTGGTAGGTCTCTGGTGGGTCTCTGGTGGGTCTCTGGTGGGTCTCTGGTAGGTCTCTGGTGGGTCTCTGGTAGGTCTCTGGTAGGTCTCTGGTGACTCTCTGGTGGGTCTCTGGTAGGTCTCTGGTAGGTCTCTGGTGAGTCTCTGGTAGGTCTCTGGTGGGTCTCTGGTAGGTCTCTGGTGGGTCTCTGGTAGGTCTCTGGTGGGTCTCTGGTGGGTCTCTGGTAGGTCTCTGGTGGGTCTCTGGTGGGTCTCTGGTAGGTCTCTGGTGGGTCTCTGGTAGGTCTCTGGTGACTCTCTGGTGGGTCTCTGGTAGGTCTCTGGTGAGTCTCTGGTAGGTCTCTGGTGGGTCTCTGGTAGGTCTCTGGTGGGTCTCTGGTAGGTCTCTGGTAAGTCTCTGGTGGGTCTCTGACCACCATACGTCCTCAGCAGGCGGCTTGTGCATCTTCGGCGTTAAGCCTTCACTCAAAGGACAGCTCTATGCTCCTAGGCAAACCATCTAGCCATGACTTCATTTGAAAGACAACAGCAAGGAATTTCTCTCAAAATAGGCAGCTGTCCAGCTATCCAGTTATCCAGTTATCCAGTTATCCAACTATCCAGTTATCCAGTTATCCAGTTATCCAGTTATCCAACTATCCAGTTATCCAGTTATCCAGCTATCCAGTTATCCAGTTATCCAGTTATCCAGTTATCCAGCTATCCAGCTATCCAGTTATCCAGCTATCCAGTTATCCAGCTATCCAGTTATCCAGTTCTCCAGCTATCCAGCTATCCAGCTATCCAGTTATCCAGTTATCCAGCTATCCAGTTATCCAGTTATCCAGTTATCCAGCTATCCAGTTATCCAGCTATCCAGTTATCCAGTTATCCAGCTATCCAGTTATCCAGTTATCCAGTTATCCAGTTATCCAGTTATCCAGCTAACCGCAGTAAGACAGAGGCTGCAAACTGTTTTAGTTGTTAATATAAAGCCTAAATGTGTTGTGATTATAATTTGATTTGATTTATTTGCCAATTTAAAAAATGAAACAACGACAGAGGACACAATGGATTTTAAATAATCAAAGATGACACAAAAACAGATACACCTAATAATTTATAGTTTAGGTAGATTTTAGGTAGCTACTTTTAGGCAGCAGCTACTCTTCCTGGGGTTTATTATGGATGCCCATTAGTTCCTGCCAAAGCAGCAGCTACTCTTCCTGGGGTTTATTATGGATCCCCATTAGTTCCTGCCAAGGCAGCAGCTACTCTTCCTGGGGTTTATTATGGATGCCCATTAGTTCCTGCCAAAGCAGCAGCTACTCTTCCTGAGGTTTATTATGGATCCCCATTAGTTCCTGCCAAGGCATCAGCTACTCTTCCTGGGGTTTATTATGGATGCCCATTAGTTCCTGCCAAGGCATCAGCTACTCTTCCTGGGGTTTATTATGGATGCCCATTAGTTCCTGTCAAGGCTGCAACTACTCTTCCTGGGGTTTATTATGGATCCCCATTAGTTCCTGCCAAGGCAGCAGCTACTCTTCCTGAGGTTTATTATGGATGCCCATTAGTTCCTGTCAAGGCTGCAGCTACTCTTCCTGGGGTTTATTATGGATCCCCATTAGTTCCTGCCAAGGCAGCAGCTACTCTTCCTGGGGTTTATTATGGATCCCCATTAGTTCCTGCCAAGGCAGCAGCTACTCTTCCTGGGGTTTATTATGGATCCCCAATAGTTTCTGCCAACGCAGGAGCTACTCTTCCTGGGGTTTACTTTGGATCCCCATTAGTTCCTGTCGAGGCAGCAGCTACTATTCCTGGGGTTTGTTATGGAACCCCAATAGTTCCTGCCAAGGCAGCAGCTACTCTTCCTGGGGTTTATTATGGATCCCCATTAGTTCCTGTCAAGGCAGCAGCTACTCTTCCTGGGGTTTATTATGGATCCCCATTAGTTCCTGCCAAGGCAGCATTAAAAATTCCTGGGGTTTATTATGGATCCCCATTAGGTCCTGCCAAGGCAGTAGCTACTCCTCCTGGGGTTTATTATCTATCCCCATTAGTTCCTGCCAAGGCAGCAGCTACTCTTCCTGGGGTTTATTATGGATCCCCATTAGTTCCTGACAAGGCAGCAGCTACTCTTCCTGGGGTTTATTATGGATCCCCATTTGCTCCTGACAAGGCAGCAGCTACTCTTCCTGGGGTCCAGCAAAATTAAGGCAGTAAAACAATTTTAAAAACATTAAAATTCCTTATTTACACAAGTATTCAGACCCTTGATCCTTGACCCTTTGACCCTTTGCTATGAGACTTGAAATTGAGGTCCTGTTTTGATTTATTTTACAATTATTTTTTGTGACAATAAAATCTCTATTTAATCCATTTTGAATTCAGGCTGTTTAAAAAGAAAAGTGGAAAAAGGGTTTGAATACTTTCTGAAGGCACTGCATGTAACTTGACAGAGAAGGAAAGAGGAAGGAGACACTCTCAGAAAAGGACCTTGTATTCCCATGTAAGGTTTCAACTTTGCGGACTCTGTCAAATTTTAACTTTTCCAACTATTAAAATATAAATCGATCCCTAAGATACATTAGGAGCGATGTGAAATGGACTTCGCCTGACAATAAAAACAGTGTTCTAAAACTCATAGTGTACAGGCCACATCAGGCCCCCAAGAAACATTATGCTGGCTGGCAAACTGATGTGCAATTCCTATTGGATTCCAGCCAGATATCTATCGTTTAGATTGTTCATTCACCCGCAACCTGCATTCAAATCAAATCAAGGTTTATTGGTCACTTATGCAGTTTAGCAGATCTTATAGCGGGTGCAGTGAAATGTATTATGTTACTTAATGTCATATACATTATGTCATAACAGTAAAATATCAAACAAATAATACACAAAGAAATCAAGAAATGTCCGAGCGAATATAATTAACAACCCAAATAGCACTGTAACAAGTCATCCAAATCTACTCCAGATGAATTTACACAAGATATACACTGAACAAAAATATAAACGCAACATGCGACAAATTCAAAGATTTTACTGACTAACAGTTCATGTAAGGAAATCAGTCAATTGAAATAAATTCATTAAAATAAAAATTAAAATTAGGCCCTAATCTATGGATTTCACATGACTGGGAATACATTCATTAGGCCCTAATCTATGGATTTCACATGACTGGGAATACATTCATTAGGCCCTAATCTATGGATTTCACATGACTGGGAATACATTCATTAGGCCCTAATCTATGGATTTCACATGACTGGGAATACATTCATTAGGCCCTAATCTATGGATTTCACATGACTGGGAATACATTCATTAGGCCCTAATCTATGGATTTCACATGACTGGGAATACAGATATGCATCTGTTGGTCACAGATACCTTTAAAAAAAGGTAGGCGAGTGGATAACCTTTTAACACGGGGACGTGGAGAACCAATCAGTATCTGGTGTGACCTCTATTTGTCTCATGTAGTGCAACACATCTCCTTCACATAGAGTTGATCAGGCTGTTGATTGTGGCCTGTGGAATGTTGTCCCACTCTCCTTTAATGGCTGTGCGAAGTAGCTGGATATTGGAACTGGAACACGGTGTCGTACACGTCGATCCAGAGCATCCCAAACATGCTCAATGGGGGACATGTCTAATGAGTATGCAGGCCATGGAAGAACTGGGACATTTTCAGCTACCAGGAATTGTGTTCAGATCCTTGCAACATGGGGGCCTTGTTTTATCATGCTGAAACATGAGGTGATGGAGGAGGATGAATGGCACGACAATGAGCCTCAGGATCTCGTCACGATATCTCTGTGCATTCAAATTACCATCGATAAAATGTGTTTGTTGTCCGTAGCTTATGCCTGCCCATACCATATCCCCACCGCCACTAGGGGGCAGGCTGTTCACAACCTTGACATCAGCAAACCGCTTTTCCACATGATGCCATACACGCTGTCTGCCATCTGCCCGGGAGAGTTGAATTCGTACTGTCACGTTCTGACCTTAGTTCCTTTGTTTTAGTATGGTCAGGGCGTGAGTTGGGGTGGGCAGTCTGTTTGTTTTTCTATGTTGGTTTTTGAGTTTGGCCTGGTATGGTTCTCTTCAGAGGCAGGTGTCGTTAGTTGTCTCTGATTGAGAATCATACTTAGGTAGCCTTTTCCCACCTGTGTTTCGTGGGTGTTTATTTCCTGTTTAGTGTTTTTTCATTCACCTTACGGGACTGTTCGTTTGTCGTTTGTTGTTTTGTTCAGTGTTCAGTTATTTTATTAAAAATATTAACACTTACCTTGCTGCGCTTTGGTCCTCACCTTCTTCCACCAGCAACGGCTATTACAAGTGGCCAATTATTGTCCCCAGCACAAGGTGCACCTGTGCAATGATCATGCTGTTTAGTCAGCTTCTTGTTATGCCACACCTGTCAGGTGGATGGATTATCTTGGCAAAGGAGAAATGCTCACTAACAGGGATGTAAACAACTTTGTGCACAACGTTTGAGAGAAATAAGCTTTTTGTGCGTAGAGTTACTGAGATCTTTTTTTTCAGCTCATGAAACATGGGACCAACACTTTACATGTTGCGTTTATTATTTTGTTCAGTCATTTACATAATTATTCACAGCCCTGAGTCAATACTTTGTAGATGCAACTTTAGCAGTGATTACAGCTGTGAGTCTTTCTGGGTAAGTCTCTAAAGAACGTTTACAGCTGTGAGTCTTTCTGGGTAAGTCTCTAAAGAACGATTACAGTTGTGAGTCTTTCTGGGTAAGTCTCTAAAGAACGATTACAGCTGTGAGTCTTTCTGGGTAAGTCTCTAAAGAACGATTACAGCTGTGAGTCTTTCTGGGTAAGTCTCTAAAGAACGATTACAGCTGTGAGTCTTTCTGGGTAAGTCTCTAAAGAACGTTTACAGCTGTGAGTCTTTCTGGGTAAGTCTCTAAATAACGTTTACAGCTGTGACTCTTTCTGGGTAAGTCTCTAAAGAACGATTACAGCTGTGAGTCTTTCTGGGTAAGTCTCTAAAGAACGTTTACAGCTGTGAGTCTTTCTGGGTAAGTCTCTAAAGAACGTTTACAGCTGTGAGTCTTTCTGGGTAAATCTCTAATCTCTACAGCTGGATTGTACAATATTTGCAGAGAATTCTTTAAAAATTCTTCAAGCTCTGTCAAGTTGATAACTGATCATAGCTAGACAACCATTTTCCAGTCTTGTCATAGATTTTCAGGCCGATTTAAGTCAAAATGTGTAACTAGGCCACTCAGGAACATTCAATGTCATATTGGTAAGTAACTCCAGTGTAGATTTGGCTTTGTGTTTTAGGTTATTGTCCTGCTGAAAGGTGAATTCCTCTCCAATGTTGTTGGAAAGCAGACGGAACCAGGTTTACCTGTAGGATTAAATATATTTGATACAATACGGAACTTGCCCTTTACTTCTTTAACAGCCCGTAGAAACCAGCCCATAGAAACCAGCCCATAGAAACCAGCCCATAGAAACCTGCCCATAGAAACCAGCCCATAGAAACCTGCCCATAGAAACCAGCCCATAGAAACCAGCCCATAGAAACCAGCCCATAGAAACCAGCCCATAGAAACCAGCCCATAGAAACCTGCCCATAGAAACCTGCCCATAGAAACCAGCCCATAGAAACCAGCCCATAGAAACCTGCCCATAGAAACCTGCCCATAGAAACCAGCCCATAGAAACCAGCCCATAGAAACCTGCCCATAGAAACCAGCCCATAGAAACCAGCCCATAGAAACCTGCCCATAGAAACCTGCCCATAGAAACCTGCCCATAGAAACCAGCCCATAGAAACCTGCCCATAGAAACCTGCCCATAGAAACCAGCCCATAGAAACCAGCCCATAGAAACCAGCCCATAGAAACCAGCCCATAGAAACCAGCCCATAGAAACCTGCCCATAGAAACCAGCCCATAGAAACCAGCCCATAGAAACCTGCCCATAGAAACCAGCCCATAGAAACCAGCCCATAGAAATCAGCCCATAGAAACCTGCCCATAGAAACCTGCCCATAGAAACCAGCCCATAGAAACCAGCCCATTGAAACCTGCCCATAGAAACCAGCCCATAGAAACCAGCCCATAGAAACCTGCCCATAGAAACCTGCCCATAGAAACCAGCCCATAGAAACCTGCCCATAGAAACCAGCCCATAGAAACCTGCCCATAGAAACCAGCCCATAGAAACCTGCCCATAGAAACCTGCCCATAGAAACCAGCCCATAAAAACCAGCCCATAGAAACCTGCCCATAGAAACCTGCCCATAGAAACCAGCCCATAGAAACCAGCCCATAGAAACCTGCCCATAGAAACCTGCCCATAGAAACCTGCCCATAGAAACCTGCCCATAGAAACCTATGGTTTCAGCTGCAGCTGGTCCAGAACAGAGCGGCACATTTTGCTCTTAATGGTAATCAGAGGGCTGATATAAATACCATTCGTGCCAGAGTTGAGGAGAGACTGACTGCTTCACTTCTTCTTTTTATGAGAAACAATGTGTTGAAAATCCTAAATTGTTTGCATAGTGAACTTACACACAGCTCTGACACACACACTTACCCCACCAGACATGCCACCAGGGGTCTTTTCCACAGTCCCCAAATCCAGAACAAATTCAAGAAAGCATACAATATTATGCATTGCATGGAACTTCCTTCCATTTCCTATTGCTCAAATAAACAGCAAACCTGGTTTCAAAAATCAGATAAAGCAACACCTCTCCCCTATTGGACCTAGATAGTTTATTGTGTATGCATTGATATGTAGTCTACGTGGGCCTTTTTTTAATGATGTAGTTCTGTCCTTGAGCTGTTCTTGTCTACTGATGTTCTGTATGATGTCATGTTTTGTGTTGGACCACAGGAAGAGTAGCTGGTGGTTTTGCAACAACTAATGGGGCTCCTAATCAAATACCAAACACCAACATCGGAAGGGAACACCTCAGAGCAAAACAGTTAGTAGCTCTGGGTGATTGATATGCAAAACAGTTAGTAGCTCTAGGTAATTGATATGCAAAACAGTTAGTAGCTCTAGGTAATTGATATGCAAAACAGTTAGTAGCTCTAGGTAATTGATATGCAAAACAGTTAGTAGCTCTAGGTAATCGATATGCAAAACAGTTAGTAGCTCTAGGTAATTGATATGCAAAACAGTTAGTAGCTCTAGGTAATTGATATGCAAAACAGTTAGTAGCTCTGGGTGATTGATATGCAAAACAGTTAGTAGCTCTAGGTAATTGATATGCAAAACAGTTAGTAGCTCTGGGTGATTGATATGCAAAACAGTTAGTAGCTCTAGGTAATTGATATGCAAAACAGTTAGTAGCTCTGGGTAATTGATATGCAAAACAGATAGTAGCTCTGGGTGATTGATATGAAAAACAGTTAGTCGCTCTAAGTAATTGATATGCAAAACAGTTAGTAGCTCTAGGTAATTGATATGCAAAACAGTTAGTAGCTCTGGGTGGTTGATATGCAAAACAGTTAGTAGCTCTAGGTAATTGATATGCAAAACAGTTAGTAGCTCTAGGTAATTGATATGCAAAACAGATAGTAGCTCTAGGTAATTGATATGCAAAACAGATAGTAGCTCTGGGTGATTGATATGCAGCACCTTTTATGCTGGTGACCAAATCCCTGTTTCCCAGTAGTCCTCAGACAGTGCTCCCCAAGCCAGTAAGGGTGCATCTGTCGCGATCACCCTGCAGGACACTACCCGGCCCATAGGAACCCCCTGCAACAGCAGTCGCAGGTCCCCTCAAAGAGTCAACGCCCTTAGACACAACAAGGATTTCTTAAGCAACCAATGGCGGTGGCAAGATGCGTCCAGACAGATTAACATAAATCCCAAAGGCACCACAGCTACAGTAGAGGCGAACAGACCCAATAACTACAGGCACAAAGGAAAAGGAACAGCCCCAACTGAAACCGTGCCAGACAGAGCCGGAACAGCCCCGAGAACACGCCCCCACTTTAGAGCTGCTGTTGCCAGTGTAAATGCTTGGGGAAAAGGCCCCGAGAACACGCCCCCACTTTAGAGCTGCTGTTGCCAGTGTAAATGCTTGGGGAAAAGGCCCCGAGAACACGCCCCTCATGGGAAAAGAACCCGTAGAGCTGTGTCCTGTTTTTTGATTTTTGATTCTCCTTGAAACGGGCCTGTAAGGGACTCCGAGCCAAATAACCTTGTTGGCGAAAATGGCTCATCCAAATGCAACCGTCTGTCCCTCTCAGGACTCCGGGATCAAAGGTCAACCAGAGGTTGTGTCATTGATATTTGGAAATTCACATACAAATATTCAGTTCATAAGAACTGACTGTAATATCTATAGGATCCAAGGTATTGGGCAACAGCTTTCTTCCCAGCCTAACCCCTAACCCCTAACCCTTAACCCCTAACCCCTAACCCCTAACCCCTAACCCCTAACCCCTAACCCTAACCCTATCCCTAACCTCTAACTCTATCCCTAACCCCTAACCCTAACCCCTAACCCTAACCCCTAACCCTAATCCTAACCCTATCCCTATCCCTATCCCTATCCCTAACCCCTAACCCTATCCCCTAACCCTAACCCCTAACCCTAATCCTAACCCTATCCCTATCCCTAACCCCTAACCCTATCCCCTAACCCTAACCCTATCCCCTAACCCTAACCCCTAACCCTATCCCCTAACCCTAACCCCTAACCCTATCCCCTAACCCTAACCCTAACCCCTAACCCTATCCCCTAACCCTAACCCTAACCCCCAACCCCCAACCCTAACCCCCAACCCTAACCCTAACCTGGAGGCTCTATACAGGGGGTACCCGTACAGAGTCAATGTGGAGGCTCTATACAGGGGGTACCCGTACAGAGTCAATGTGGAGGCTATATACAGGGGGGTACCGGTACAGAGTCAATGTGGAGACTATATACAGGGGGTACCGGTACAGAGTCAATATGTGGGGGCTATATACAGGGGGTACCAGTACAGAGTCAATATGTGGGGGCTACATACAGGGGGTACCAGTACAGAGTCAATATGTGGGGGCTATATACAGGGGGTACCGGTTAGTGGGGGTAGAAGCTGTTAAGAAGCCTCTTGAACCTAGACTTGGCACTCACCGCTTGTCTGTGTCTGCAGATGAGGAGGCATACAAAGGTATTGGTATGTTATACAGATCACATGTACCAGCTTCCTCCCGGACCTCTTCAATGAATATCCCATAGGCCTCTACATTATGGACAAGGTCTGTCTATGAAAACCATTATCAAAACCGTTTTTTTTTTCATTCACATTTACCGCAAAAACCAAGAGGAGGCTACCTGCCGCCCCTCCACTCTAACCACTAGGCTACCTGCCGCCCCTCCTCTCTAACCACTAGGCTACCTGCCGCCCCTCCACTCTAACCACTAGGCTACCTGCCACCCCTCCACTCTAACCACTAGGCTACCTGCCGCCCCTCCACTCTAACCACTAGGCTACCTGCCGCCCCTCCACTCTAACCACTAGGCTACCTGCCGCCCCTCCACTCTAACCACTAGGCTACCTGCCGCCCCTGCACTCTAACCACTAGGCTACCTGACTCCCCTCCACTCTAACCACTAGGCTACCTGCCGCCCCTCCACTCTAACCACTAGGCTACCTGCCACCCCTCCACTCTAACCACTAGGATACCTGCGGTCCCTCCACTCTAACCACTAGGCTACCTGCCGCCCCTGCACTCTAACCACTAGGCTACCTGCCTCCCCTCCACTCTAACCACTAGAGTACCTGCCGCCCCTCCACTCTAACCACTAGGATACCTGCGGTCCCTCCACTCTAACCACTAGGCTACCTGCCGCCCCTCCACTCTAACCACTAGGCTACCTGCCGCCCCCCCACTCTAACCACTAGGCTACCTGCCACCCCTCCACTCTAACCACTAGGCTACCTGCCACCCCTCCACTCTAACCACTAGGCTACCTGCCGCCCCTGCACTCTAACCACTAGGCTACCTGCCTCCCCTCCACTCTAACCACTAGGCTACCTGACTCCCCTCCACTCTAACCACTAGGCTACCTGCCGCCCCTCCACTCTAACCACTAGAGTACCTGCCGCCCCTCCACTCTAACCACTAGGATACCTGCGGTCCCCCCACTCTAACCACTAGGCTACCTGCCGCCCCTCCACTCTAACCACTAGGCTACCTGCCGCCCCTCCACTCTAACCACTAGGCTACCTGCCGCCCCTGCACTCTAACCACTAGGCTACCTGACTCCCCTCCACTCTAACCACTAGGCTACCTGCCGCCCCTCCACTCTAACCACTAGGCTACCTGCCGCCCCTCCACTCTAACCACTAGGCTACCTGCAGGCCCTCCACTCTAACCACTAGGCTACCTGCCGCCCCTCCACTCTAACCACTAGGCTACCTGCCACCCCTGCACTCTAACCACTAGGCTACCTGACTCCCCTCCACTCTAACCACTAGGCTACCTGCCGCCCCTCCACTCTAACCACTAGGCTACCTGCCGCCCCTCCACTCTAACCACTAGGATACCTGCCGTAATAATATGAATAGTAATAATATGAATAATAATATGAATAGTAATATGAATAATTATATGAATAATAATATGAATAGTAATATGAATAGTAATATGAATAATTATATGAATAATAATAATATGAATAATTATATGAATAATAATATGAATAATTATACGAATAATAATATGAATAGTAGAGGCAGCTGGAGGCAGGGCTTTCTCCTATAGAGCTCAATTTTTATGGAACGGTCTGCCTACCCATGTCAGAGACGCAAACTCGGTCTCAACCTTTAAGTCTTTACTGAAGACTCATCTCTTCAGTGGGTCATATGATTGAGTGTAGTCTGGCCCAGGAGTGGGAAGGTGAACGGAAAGGCTCTGGAGCAAAGAACCGCCCTTGCTGTCTCTGCCTGGCCGGTTCCCCTCTTTCCACTGGGATTCTCTGCCTCTAACCCTATTACAGGGGCTGAGTCACTGTCTTGCTGGGGCTCTCTCATGCCGTCCCTGGAGGGGGTGCGTCACCTGAGTGGGTTGATTCACTGTTGTGGTCATCCTGTCTGGGTTGGCGCCCCCCCCTTGGGTTGTGCCGTGGCGGAGATCTTTGTGGGCTATACTCAGCCTTGTCTCAGGATGGTAAGTTGGTGGTTGAAGATATCCCTCTAGTGGTGTGGGGGCTGTGCTTTGGCAAAGTGGGTGGGGTTATATCCTTCCTGTTTGGCCCTGTCCGGGGGTGTCCTCGGATGGGGCCACAGTGTCTCCTGACCCCTCCTGTCTCAGCCTCCAGTATTTATGCTGCAGTAGTTTATGTGTCGGGGGGCTGGGGTCAGTTTGTTATATCTGGAGTACTTCTCCTGTCCTATTCGGTGTCCTGTGTGAATCTAAGTGTGCGTTCTCTAATTCTCTCCTTCTCTCTTTCTTTCTCTCTCTCGGAGGACCTGAGCCCTAGGACCATGCCCCAGGACTACCTGACATGATGACTCCTTGCTGTCCCCAGTCCACCTGGCCGTGCTGCTGCTCCAGTTTCAACTTCCACCTGACTGTGCTGCTGCTCCAGTTTCAACTGTTCTGCCTTTTTATTATTCGACCATGCTGGTCATTTATGAACATTGTAATAATATGAATAATAATAATAATAATATGAATAGAAATAATATGAATAATTATATGAATAATAATATGAATAGAAATAATATGAATAATTATATGAATAATAATATGAATAATAATAATAATAATATGAATAATTATATGAATAATAATATGAATAATAATAATAATAATATGAATAATTATATGAATAATAATATGAATAGTAATAATATGAATAATTATAATAATATGAATAATAATAATAATAATACTGGGGAGGTAGTTAAAAAATGTACCCCGAAAGGTTCTTAAAACAAAATCATTTGAAAGGATCTTCGATGAAGTAATAGGGGTTCCCCCAGGAACCTGTTCTTTTTAGAGTGTATCGCTATACATCTATTCTTTCCTTTACATTACGTTATACCATTTCAAGAGCTAATATCCACTCATATCAGAAGTGGAGAAGCCCCATACAACGGTCTTCTTATGGAGTAACTCCCTGTCAGAAAGACTGATTAGAGGGTTAGGCAGGAGGCCCTGGGCCAGTGGGAGGTCAGGGGTCAGGACTGTATAATCCTGAAGTAAGTCCCCGTCAGAGAGACTGATTAGAGGGTTAGGCAGGCCCTGGGCCAGTGGGAGGTCAGGGGTCAGGGCTCTCTCTTTCAAGCCCACTCACAACCTCTGTCCATCTCTCTCCAGGTGCTGCAGAGACAGACTGGTCCAAGGACCGCCAGAGCCAAGGCAGTAGCTATTCTTCCTGGGGTCTGACAAAATTAAGGCAGTTATACAATTTTAGAAACATTACAATACATTAATTACAGAATTCACAACCCACTAAGTGTGTACCCTCAGGCCCAGACTCCACTACCACATATCTACAATGCAAAATCAATGTGTATGTGTGTGTATAGTGCTTATCAAATCAAATGTTATTTGTCACATGCGCCGAATACAACATTTATAGACCTTACAGTGAAATGTATTATTATAAGCCCTTAATTAACCAACAATGCAGTTTTAAGAAAATACCCCCCCAAAAAAGTAAGAGATAGGAATAACAAATAATTAAAGAGCAGCAGTAAATAACAACAGGGGTACAGAGTCAATGTGGAGGCTATATACAGGGTGTTACGGTACAGAGTCAATGTGGAGGCTATATACAGGGTATTACGGTAGAGTCAATGTGGAGGCTATATACCGAGTATTACGGTACAGAGTCAATGTGGAGGCTATATACAGAGGGTACCGGTACAGAGTCAATGTGGAGGTTATATACAGAGTGTTACGGTACAGAGTCAATGTGGAGACTATATACAGGGTATTACGGTACAGAGTCAATGTGGAGGCTATATACAGGGTATTACGGTACAGAGTCAATGTGGAGACTATATACAGGGGGTACCGGTACAGAGTCAATGTGGAGGCTATATACAGGGGGTACCAGTACAGAGTCAATGTGGAGGCTATATACAGGGTATTACGGTACAGAGTCAATGTGGAGGCTATATACAGGGTATTATGGTAGAGTCAATGTGGAGGCTATATACCGAGTATTACGGTACAGAGTCAATGTGGAGGCTATATACAGGGTATTACGGTACAGAGTCAATGTGGAGACTATATACAGGGGGTACCGGTACAGAGTCAATGTGGAGGCTATATACAGGGGGTACCAGTACAGAGTCAATGTGGAGGCTATATACAGGGTATTACGGTACAGAGTCAATGTGGAGGCTATATACAGGGTATTATGGTAGAGTCAATGTGGAGGCTATATACCGAGTATTACGGTACAGAGTCAATGTGGAGGCTATATACAGGGTATTACGGTAGAGTCAATGTGGAGGCTATATACAGAGGGTACCGGTACAGAGTCAATGTGGAGGTTATATACAGGGTGTTATGGTACAGAGTCAATGTGGAGACTATATACAGGGTATTACGGTACAGAGTCAATGTGGAGGCTATATACAGGGTATTACGGTACAGAGTCAATGTGGAGACTATATACAGGGGGTACCGGTACAGAGTCAATGTGGAGGCTATATACAGGGGATACCGGTACAGAGTCAATGTGGAGGCTATATACAGGGTGTTACGGTACAGAGTCAATGTGGAGACTATATACAGGGTATTACGGTACAGAGTCAATGTGGAGGCTATATACAGGGTGTTACGGTACAGAGTCAATGTGGAGACTATATACAGGGTATTACGGTACAGAGTCAATGTGGAGGCTATATACAGGGTATTACGGTACAGAGTCAATGTGGAGGCTATATACAGGGTGTTACGGTGCAGAGTCAATGTGGAGGCTATATACAGGGTGTTACGGTACAGAGTCAATGTGGAGGCTATATACAGGGTGTTATGGTACAGAGTCAATGTGGAGGCTATATACAGGGGTACCGGTACAGAGTCAATGTGGAGACTATATACAGGGGGTACCGGTACAGAGTCAATGTGGAGACTATATACAGGGGGTACCGGTACAGAGTCAATGTGGAGGCTATATACAGGGGGTACCGGTACAGAGTCAATGTGGAGACTATATACAGGGGGTACCGGTACAGAGTCAATGTGGAGGCTATATACAGGGGGTACCGGGGGTACCGGTACAGAGTCAATGTGGAGGCTATATACAGGGGGTACAGAGTCAATGTGGAGGCTATATACAGGGTGTTACGGTACAGAGTCAAATGTGGAGGCTATATACAGGGGGTACCGGTACAGAGTCAATGTGGAGGCTATATACAGGGGTACTGGTACAGAGTCAATGGTTAGTAGAGGTAATTCAGGTAATATGTAGATGTAGGTAGAAGTAAAGTGACTATGTAGATAATAACAGAGAGTAACAGCAGTGTAAAAGCGGGGCAGGGGGGCAATGCAAATAGTCTGGGAAGCCATTTGATTAGCTGTTCAGGAGTCTTATGGCTTGTGGGTAGCAGCTGTTTAGAAGCCTCTTGGACCTCGACTTGGCACTCACCGCTTGCCGTGCGGTGGCAGAGAGAACAGTCTATGACTAAGGTGGCTGGAGTCTTTCACAGTTATGAACTCAGACTGATGGTGGGAATTAGGTAACGTTAACTAACTTTCAGCAGTTTCAATCTAGCTAGGCTCAAAACACATACTTAAGCATTAAACATGACTTCAAAAAGTATATTTGTTAATTTTCTGTTTTTGTCAGGCTGGGCTGTTTGACGGCTGAATACATTCACACTACCCTCTGTAGTGCGGTAGCAGAGAGAACAGTCTATGACAAGGGTGTCTGGAGTCTTTGACAATTGTTAGGGCCTTCCTCTGACACCGCCTGGTATAGAGGTCCTGGATGGCAGGAAGCTTGGCCCTAGTGATGAACTGGGCCGTTCACACTACACTCTGTAGCGCCTTGTGGTCGGAGGCTGAGCAGTTGCCATACCAGGCAGTGATGCTCTCGATGGTGTCACTGTAAAACCTTTTGAGGATCTGAGGACCCATGCCAAATATTTCCAGACTCCTGGGGGGGAATAGATTTTGTGTGCCTGGACCATGTTAGTTTGTTGGTGATGTGGACACCAAGGAACTTGAAGGTCTCAACCTGCTCCACTACAGCCCCGTCGATGAGAATGGGGGTGTGCTCGGTCCTTCTTTTCCTTCTTTTCCTGTAGTCCACAATCATCTCCTTTGTCTTGATCACATTGAAGGAGAGGTTGTTGTCCTGGCACCACACGGTCAGGTCTCTGACCTCCTCCCTATAGGCCGTCTCATTGTTGTCGGTGATCAGGCCTACCACTGTTGTGTCATCAGCAAACTTAATTATGGTGTTGGAGTTGTGCCTGGCAGTGCGGTCATGAGTGAAAAGGGAGTACAGGAGGGGACTGAACACGCACCCCTGAGAGGCCCCCGTGTTGAGGATCAGCATGGCGGATGTGTTGTTACCTACCCTTACCATCTGGGAGTAATAGTTTGCAAGTCCTGCCACATCCGACGAGCATCGGAGCCGGTGTAGTACGATTCGATCTTAGTCCTGTATTGACTCTTTGCCTGTTTGATAGTTCGTCGGGGGGCATTCGTCGGGGGATTTGTTATATGCTCCTTGAAAGCAGCAGCTCTAGCCTTTAGCTCAGTGCGGATGTTGCCTGTAATCCATGGCTTCTGGTTGGGGTATGTACGTACAGTCACTGTGGGGACAACGTCCTCGATACACTTATTGATGAAGCCAGTGACTGATGTGGTGTACTCCTCAATGCCATCGGAAGAACATATTCCAGTCTGTACTAGCAAATCAGTCCTGTAGCTTAGCATCTGCTTCATCTAACCACTTTTATATTGACCGAGTCACTGGAGCCTGCTTTAGTTTTTGCTTGTAAGCAGGAATCAAGAGGATAGAATTGTGGTCAGATTTGCCAAATGGAGGGAGAGCTTTGTACGCATCTCTGTGTGTGGAGTAAAGGAGGTCTAGAGGTTGGTTTTTTCCTCTGGTTGCACATTTAACATGCTGATAGAAATGAAGTAAAATGGATTTCAGTTTCCCTGCATTAAAGTCCCCGGCCACAAGGAGCGCAGACTCTGGATGAGTGTCTTCCTGTTTGCTTATGGCCGTATACAGCTCATTGAGTGTGGTCTTAGTGACAGCATCGGTCTGTGGTGGTATGTAGACAGCTACGAAAAATACAGATGAAAACTCTCTAGGTAGATAGAATGGTCTAAAGCTTATCATGAGATACTCTACCTCAGGCGAGCAAAACCCTGAGACTTTCTTAGATATCGTGCACCAGGCTGTAGATACACGTGCTTTCAGTTTGTCCCATTTATTTTTCAGCGATTGAACGTTAGCTAGCAGAACAGAAGGCAAGGGCAGATTAGCCACTGATCCTGATCCTCACAAGGCGTATGTGTGTGTCTGTATGTTTGTGTTGCTTCACAGTCCCTTCTGTTCCATAAGGTGTATTTTGATGTTTTTTAAATATGATTTTATTTGCATTATTTACCTGATGTGGAATAGAGTTCCATGTAGTCATGTCTCTATGTAGCACTGTGGAATAGAGTTCCATGTAGTCATGTCTCTATGTAGTACTGTGGAATAGAGTTCCATGTAGTCATGTCTCTATGTAGCACTGTGGAATAGAGTTCCATGTAGTCATGTCTCTATGTAGTACTGTGGAATAGAGTTCCATGTAGTCATGGCTCTATGTAGTACTGTGGAATAGAGTTCCATGTAGTCATGGCTCTATGTAGTACTGTGGAATAGAGTTCCATGCAGTCATGGCTCTATGTAGTACTGTGGAATAGAGTTCCATGTAGTCATGGCTCTATGTAGTACTGTGGAATAGAGTTCCATGTAGTCATGGCTCTATGTAGTACTGTGGAATAGAGTTCCATGTAGTCATGGCTCTATGTAGTACTGTGGAATAGAGTTCCATGCAGTCATGGCTCTATGTAGTACTGTGGAATAGAGTTCCATGCAGTCATGGCTCTATGTAGTACTGTGGAATAGAGTTCCATGTAGTCATGGCTCTATGTAGTACTGTGGAATAGAGTTCCATGTAGTCATGGCTCTATGTAGTACTGTGGAATAGAGTTCCATGTAGTCTCATGGCTCTATGTAGTACTGTGGAATAGAGTTCCATGTAGTCATGGCTCTATGTAGTACTGTGGAATAGAGTTCCATGCAGTCATGGCTCTATGTAGTACTGTGGAATAGAGTTCCATGCAGTCATGGCTCTATGTAGTACTGTGGAATAGAGTTCCATGTAGTCAGGGCTCTATGTAGTACTGTGGAATAGAGTTCCATGTAGTCATGGCTCTATGTGGTACTGTGGAATAGAGTTCCATGTAGTCATGGCTCTATGTAGTACTGTGGAATAGAGTTCCATGTAGTCATGGCTCTATGTAGTACTGTGGAATAGAGTTCCATGTAGTCATGGCTCTATGTAGTACTGTGGAATAGAGTTCCATGCAGTCATGGCTCTATGTAGTACTGTGGAATAGAGTTCCATGCAGTCATGGCTCTATGTAGTACTGTGGAATAGAGTTCCATGCAGTCATGGCTCTATGTAGTACTGTGGAATAGAGTTCCATGCAGTCATGGCTCTATGTAGTACTGTGGAATAGAGTTCCATGTAGTCATGGCTCTATGTAGTACTGTGGAATAGAGTTCCATGCAGTCATGTCTCTATGTAGTACTGTGGAATAGAGTTCCATGCAGTCATGGCTCTATGTAGTACTGTGGAATAGAGTTCCATGCAGTCATGTCTCTATGTAGTACTGTGGAATAGAGTTCCATGTAGTCATGTCTCTATGTGGTACTGTGGAATAGAGTTCCATGTAGTCATGGCTCTATGTAGTACTGTGGAATAGAGTTCCATGTAGTCATGGCTCTATGTAGTACTGTGGAATAGAGTTCCATGTAGTCATGGCTCTATGTAGTACTGTGGAATAGAGTTCCATGCAGTCATGGCTCTATGTAGTACTGTGGAATAGAGTTCCATGCAGTCATGTCTCTATGTAGTACTGTGGAATAGAGTTCCATGCAGTCATGGCTCTATGTAGTACTGTGGAATAGAGTTCCATGCAGTCATGTCTCTATGTAGTACTGTGGAATAGAGTTCCATGTAGTCATGTCTCTATGTGGTACTGTGGAATAGAGTTCCATGTAGTCATGGCTCTATGTAGTACTGTGGAATAGAGTTCCATGCAGTCATGTCTCTATGTAGTACTGTGGAATAGAGTTCCATGCAGTCATGGCTCTATGTAGTACTGTGGAATAGAGTTCCATGCAGTCATGGCTCTATGTAGTACTGTGGAATAGAGTTCCATGCAGTCATGTCTCTATGTAGTACTGTGGAATAGAGTTCCATGCAGTCATGGCTCTATGTAGTACTGTGGAATAGAGTTCCATGCAGTCATGTCTCTATGTAGTACTGTGGAATAGAGTTCCATGTAGTCATGTCTCTATGTGGTACTGTGGAATAGAGTTCCATGTAGTCATGGCTCTATGTAGTACTGTGGAATAGAGTTCCATGCAGTCATGTCTCTATGTAGTACTGTGGAATAGAGTTCCATGCAGTCATGGCTCTATGTACTACTGTGGAATAGAGTTCCATGCAGTCATGGCTCTATGTAGTACTGTGTCATGGCTCTATGTAGTACTGTGGAATAGAGTTCCATGCAGTCATGGCTCTATGTGGTACTGTGGAATAGAGTTCCATGTAGTCATGGCTCTATGTAGTACTGTGGAATAGAGTTCCATGCAGTCATGGCTCTATGTAGTACTGTGGAATAGAGTTCCATGCAGTCATGGCTCTATGTAGTACTGTGGAATAGAGTTCCATGCAGTCATGGCTCTATGTAGTACTGTGGAATAGAGTTCCATGCAGTCATGGCTCTATGTAGTACTGTGGAATAGAGTTCCATGCAGTCATGGCTCTATGTAGTACTGTGGAATAGAGTTCCATGTAGTCATGGCTCTATGTAGTACTGTGGAATAGAGTTCCATGCAGTCATGGCTCTATGTAGTACTGTGGAATAGAGTTCCATGCAGTCATGGCTCTATGTAGTACTGTGGAATAGAGTTCCATGTAGTCATGGCTCTATGTAGTACTGTGGAATAGAGTTCCATGTAGTCATGGCTCTATGTAGTACTGTGGAATAGAGTTCCATGTAGTCATGGCTCTATGTAGTACTGTGGAATAGAGTTCCATGTAGTCATGGCTCTATGTAGTACTGTGGAATAGAGTTCCATGCAGTCATGGCTCTATGTAGTACTGTGGAATAGAGTTCCATGCAGTCATGGCTCTATGTACTACTGTGGAATAGAGTTCCATGCAGTCATGGCTCTATGTAGTACTGTGGAATAGAGTTCCATGCAGTCATGTCTCTATGTAGTACTGTGGAATAGAGTTCCATGCAGTCATGGCTCTATGTAGTACTGTGGAATAGAGTTCCATGCAGTCATGTCTCTATGTAGTACTGTGGAATAGAGTTCCATGTAGTCATGTCTCTATGTGGTACTGTGGAATAGAGTTCCATGTAGTCATGGCTCTATGTAGTACTGTGGAATAGAGTTCCATGTAGTCATGGCTCTATGTAGTACTGTGGAATAGAGTTCCATGTAGTCATGGCTCTATGTAGTACTGTGGAATAGAGTTCCATGCAGTCATGGCTCTATGTAGTACTGTGGAATAGAGTTCCATGCAGTCATGTCTCTATGTAGTACTGTGGAATAGAGTTCCATGCAGTCATGGCTCTATGTAGTACTGTGGAATAGAGTTCCATGCAGTCATGTCTCTATGTAGTACTGTGGAATAGAGTTCCATGTAGTCATGTCTCTATGTGGTACTGTGGAATAGAGTTCCATGTAGTCATGGCTCTATGTAGTACTGTGGAATAGAGTTCCATGCAGTCATGTCTCTATGTAGTACTGTGGAATAGAGTTCCATGCAGTCATGGCTCTATGTAGTACTGTGGAATAGAGTTCCATGCAGTCATGTCTCTATGTAGTACTGTGGAATAGAGTTCCATGTAGTCATGTCTCTATGTGGTACTGTGGAATAGAGTTCCATGTAGTCATGGCTCTATGTAGTACTGTGGAATAGAGTTCCATGCAGTCATGTCTCTATGTAGTACTGTGGAATAGAGTTCCATGCAGTCATGTCTCTATGTAGTACTATAGAATAGAGTTCCATGTAGTCATGGCTCTATGTAGTACTGTGGAATAGAGTTCCATGCAGTCATGGCTCTATGTAGTACTGTGGAATAGAGTTCCATGCAGTCATGGCTCTATGTAGTACTGTGCACCGACCATAGTCTGTTCTAAACTTGGGGACTGTGAAGAGACATCTTGTGTCATGTCTTGTGGGGTATGCATGGGTGTCGGAGCTGTGTGCCAGTAGTTTAGACAGACAGCTCGGTGCATTCACCATACCTCTCATGAATAAAAGTAGTGATGAAATCAATCTTTCCTCCACTTTGAGCCAGGAGAGATTGACATGCATATTATTAATGTTAGCTCTCAGTGTACATCCAAGGGCCAGCCATGCTGCCCTGTTCTAAGCCAATTGCAATCTTCCTAAGTTCTGTTCTGTGGCACCTGACCACAAGACTGAACAGTAGTCAAAGGTGCGACAAAACTAGGGCCTGTAGGACCTGCCTTGTTGATAGTGCTGTTAAGAAGGTAGACACTAGAGCCTGTAGGACCTGCCTTGTTGATAGTGCTGTTAAGAAGGTAGAAACTAGGGCCTGTAGGACCTGCCTTGTTGATAGTGCTGTTAAGAAGGTAGAAACTAGAGCCTGTAGGACCTGCCTTGTTGATAGTGCTGTTAAGAAGGTAGAAACTAGGGCCTGTAGGACCTGCCTTGTTGATAGTGCTGTTAAGAAGGTAGAAACTAGGGCCTGTAGGACCTGCCTTGTTGATAGGGCTGTTAAGAAGGTAGAAACTAGAGCCTGTAGGACCTGCCTTGTTGATAGTGTTGTTAAGAAGGTAGAAACTAGGGCCTGTAGGACCTGCCTTGTTGATAGTGCTGTTAAGAAGGTAGAAACTAGGGCCTGTAGGACCTGCCTTGTTGATAGTGCTGTTAAGAAGGTAGAAACTAGGGCCTGTAGGACCTGCCTTGTTGATAATGTTGTTAAGAAGGTAGAAACTAGGGCCTGTAGGACCTGCCTTGTTGATAGGGCTGTTAAGAAGGTAGAAACTAGGGCCTGTAGGACCTGCCTTGTTGATAGGGCTGTTAAGAAGGTAGAAACTAGGGCCTGTAGGACCTGCCTTGTTGATAGGGCTGTTAAGAAGGTAGAAACTAGAGCCTGTAGGACCTGCCTTGTTGATAGTGTTGTTAAGAAGGTAGAAACTAGAGCCTGTAGGACCTGTCTTGTTGATAGTGTTGTTAAGAAGGTAGAAACTAGGGCCTGTAGGACCTGCCTTGTTGATAGTGTTGTTAAGAAGGTAGAAACTAGGGCCTGTAGGACCTGCCTTGTTGATGGTGCTGTTAAGAAGGTAGAAACTAGGGCCTGTAGGACCTGCCTTGTTGATAGTGTTGTTAAGAAGGTAGAAACTAGAGCCTGTAGGACCTGTCTTGTTGATAGTGTTGTTAAGAAGGTAGAAACTAGGGCCTGTAGGACCTGCCTTGTTGATAGTGTTGTTAAGAAGGTAGAAACTAGGGCCTGTAGGACCTGCCTTGTTGATGGTGCTGTTAAGAAGGTAGAAACTAGGGCCTGTAGGACCTGCCTTGTTGATAGTGTTGTTAAGAAGGTAGAAACTAGGGCCTGTAGGACCTGCCTTGTTGATAGTGTTGTTAAGAAGGTAGAAACTAGGGCCTGTAGGACCTGCCTTGTTGATAGTGTTGTTAAGAAGGTAGAAACTAGAGCCTGTAGGACCTGTCTTGTTGATAGTGTTGTTAAGAAGGTAGAAACTAGGGCCTGTAGGACCTGCCTTGTTGATAGTGTTGTTAAGAAGGTAGAAACTAGGGCCTGTAGGACCTGCCTTGTTGATGGTGCTGTTAAGAAGGTAGAAACTAGGGCCTGTAGGACCTGCCTTGTTGATAGTGTTGTTAAGAAGGTAGAAACTAGGGCCTGTAGGACCTGCCTTGTTGATAGTGTTGTTAAGAAGGTAGAAACTAGGGCCTGTAGGACCTGCCTTGTTGATAGTGTTGTTAAGAAGGTAGAAACTAGGGCCTGTAGGACCTGCCTTGTTGATAGTGTTGTTAAGAAGGTAGAAACTAGGGCCTGTAGGACCTGCCTTGTTGATAGTGTCATTAAGAAGGTAGAAACTAGTGCCTGTAGGACCTGCCTTGGTGATAGTGTTGTTAAGAAGGTAGAAACTAGTGCCTGTAGGACCTGCCTTGTTAATAGTGTTGTTAAGAAGGTAGAGCAGCACTTTATTATAGACAGACTTCTCCCTATCTTAGCTACTGTTGTATCAACATGTTTTGACCATGACAGTTTACAATCCAGGGATACCCCAAGCAGTTTAGTCACCTCAATTTGCTCAATTTCCACATTAAATAGTTGAGGTTTATTGTTTAGTGAATGATTTGTCCCAAATACAATGCTTTTAGTTTTAGAAATATTTAGGACTAACTTATTCGTTGCCACCCATTCTGAAACTAACTGCAGCTCTTTGTTAAATGTTTCTTTTCAGTCCATGTATTTGTTTTCTCCCCAATTGGTAGTTACAGTCTTGTCCCATCGCTGCAACTCCCGTACGGACTCGGGAGAGGCGATGGTCGAGAGCCATGCGTCCCCCGAAACACAACCCTGCCAAGCCGCACTGCTTCTTGACACACTGTTCTCTTAACCCGGAAGCCAGCCGCACCAATGTGTTGGAAGAAACACTGTACACCTGGCGACCGAAGTCAGCTTGCAGGAAGTCCTGGCTGGCCAAACCCTCCCGTAACCAGGACGACGCCGGACCAATTGTGCGGCGCATCATGGGTCTCTCCGTCACGGCCGGCTGTGACAGAGCCTGGGATCGAACCCGGGTCTATAATGACGCTTCAAGCCCTGCGATGCAGTGTCTTAGACCGCGGCGCCACTCGTTAGGCCCGGAATTCTTGATTCTACCTGTATTATGTTGGCGAGGCTTCCATTAAAAAATACCCTCTGTGTTCTGTTAGACAGGTAATTCTTTATCCACAACACAGCAGGGGGTGTAAAGCCATAACACATACATTTTTCCATCAGCAGACTATGATCGATAATGTAAAAAGCTGCACTGAAGTCTAACAAGACAGCCCCCCACAATCATTTTATCATAATTGTCTCTCAGCCAATCATCAGTCATTTGTGTAAGTGCTGTGCTTGTTGAATGTCCTTCCCTATCAGCATGCTGAAAGTCTGTCAATTTGTTTACTGTAAAATAGTATTGTATCTGGTCAATCACCATTTTTTCCAAAGGTTTACTAAGGGTTGGTACCAGGCTGATTGGTCGGCTATTTGAGCCAGTAAAGGAGCTTTACTATTCTTGGGTAGCAGAATGCCTTTAGCTTCCCTCCAGACCTGAGGGCACACACGTTACTATTCTTGGGTAGCAGAATGACTTTATCTTCCCTCCAGACCTGAGGGTACACACGTTACTATTCTTGGGTAGCAGAATGACTTTAGCTTCCCTCCAGACCTGAGGGATCACACGTTACTATTCTTGGGTAGCAGAATGACTTTAGCTTCCCTCCAGACCTGAGGGCACATACGTTACTATTCTTGGGTAGCAGAATGACTTTAGCTTCCCTCCAGACCTGAGGGTACACACGTTACTATTCTTGGGTAGCAGAATGACTTTAGCTTCCCTCCAGACCTGAGGGCACATATGTTACTATTCTTGGGTAGCAGAATGACTTTAGCTTCCCTCCAGACCTGAGGGCTATTATATTATTACTATTCTTGATTTTACTTGTATTTTTTTTCAATCTTGTCTCATCACTCAACTCCCCTAACCCAGACGACGCTGGGCCAAACCCTCCCCTAACCCAGACGACGCTGGGCCAAACCCTCCCCTAACCCAGACGATGCCGGGCCAAACCCTCCCCTAACCCAGACGACGCCGGGCCAAACCCTCCCCTAACCCAGACGACGCTGGGCCAAACCCTCCCCTAACCCAGACTACGCTGGGCCAATTGTGCGCCGCCTCATGGGTCTCCCCGTCACGGCCATCCAATTTGTCAGACCCAGGTGCTTTTCCATTGTTGATAGACAACAATAATTGTTTCACCTATTCCACACTCACTTTACATATTTCAAAATTGCAATTCTTGTCTTTCATAATTTGGTCAGATATATTTGGATTTGTAGTGTCAGCGATTGTTGCTGGGATGTCATGCGTAAATATGCTAATCTTGCCAATTAAAAAATCATTAAAGTAGTTGGCAATATCAGTCGGTTTTGTATTGAATGAGCCATCCCATTCAATGAAGGAAATGTCCCAAAATGTCATTTAAGATTCTCCAAAGCCTTTTTACTTTCATTCTTTATGTAATTTATCTCTGTTTCATAGTGTAGTTTATTCTTCTTTATTCAGTTTAGTCACGATTTCTCAATTTGCAGTGCGTTTGCCAATCGGTATTTGCCATTCCTTTTGCCTCATCCCTCTCAACCGTACAACTTTTCAATTCCTCATCAATCCACAGGGATTTAACAGTTTTTAGTCATTTTCTTAATGGGTTTATGCTTATTAGTAACTGGGATAAGCAATTTCATAAATGTCTCAAGTGCAACTCATTACACACCACGGACCAACAAATATTCTTTACATCAACAACATAGGAATCACGACAAAACTTATTGTATGACCTCTTATACACTATATTAGACCCAGCCTTAGGAACTTTGGTTTTCCTCGATATGGATATTATATTGTGATCAATACATCCGATGGATCTGGATACTGCTTTCAAGCTAATGTCTGCAGCATTAGTAAAGATGTGATCAATACATGATGATTTCATTCCTGTGCTGTTTGTAAACTACCCTGGTAGGTTGACTGATAACCTGAACCAGGTTGCAGGCACTGGTTACAGCTTGAAGCTGTTTCTTCAGTGGGCAACTTGATGAAAGCCAGTTAATATTTAAATCACCCAGAAAATATATCTCTCTGTTCATATCACATACATTATCAAGCATTTCACACATGTTATCCAGATACTGACTGCACTTGGTGGTCTATAGCAGCTTCCCACCAGAATGGTCTTTAGGTGAGGCAGATGAACCTGTAGCCATATTACTTCAACAGTATTTAACACGAGATCGTCTCTAATCTTTACAGGAATGTGGTTCTGAATATAAACAGCAACACCTCCACCTTTGGCATTTCTGTCTTTTCTGTAGATGTTATAACCTTGTATTGCTACCACTGTATCATCAAAGGTGTTATCTAAGTGAGTTTCAGAGATAGCCAGAATAGGAATGTCATCTGTTACTAGCCAGTTATTAATTTCATGAACCTTATATATTATATTATATTATATTATTATAATATTATTATTATATTATATTTCAATGTGAGCTTTTTTAAGCACTTTTCCGGGATGCTTGCTTGTTTTCATTGCTTTACTGGGAAGCTCAGCAGAAGTAGACATTCTCATGTTATTTATGTTATTACAGGGTGAGCTACACACAGTGGACTTCCTACTAGGGCACACCGCCTCAGTGCTAACAGTATAACTCTGGTTCATAGGCTCATGATTACTGAATACAATATCTGTAGGATCAGAAGAGGCATTCAGAGCAGTTAGAGGGACATCAATTAGGTTAGTTACATTGTGTCTACCAACTCCCCTGTTTTAATGTGCATTTGCTGAAGCATTATGACATCTCTGCATCATAATGGTAGGGATTAACTGAGCTGGGCTTGGGTCATTGATAAGTCATTGTGTCAACACAGCCTTATAATGCTGTGAAAGGATCCAGGATCCCAAATGATTTGGGTGGATCCCATCCTTCTTATAAAATGGGTTTTGTTTCCAAAAAGGTATCGACATTGTCAACAAAAGTTGCACCCATTGAGTTGCAATAATCACATAGCCAGTTGTGAAGAGAGAGAATCCTGCTGAAGCGTACAATGCCACGATTCAGAGAGGGATCAGGGCCAGATATGATGGGTCTTTATTAGTGTCTAGCAGAGAGTCAATCAGCTCTTTGAAATCCAGTTTCAACTGTTGAGCGATGCCCTTCATAATGTCATTAAAACCCTCATGGACTAGGATAGAATCAATATTTATGTCCTGGTGTAGTACATTCAGGATCAGCTTAGTAATGTAATTAAAACCCACATGGACTAGGATAGAATCAATGTCCTGGTGTAGTACATTCAGGAGCAGCTTAGTAATGTCATTAAAACCCTCATGGACTAGGATAGAATCAATATTTATGTCCTGGTGTAGTACATTCAGGAGCAGTTTAGTAATGTCATTAAAACCCACATGGACTAGGATAGAATCAATATTTATGTCCTGGTGTAGTACATTCAGGAGCAGCTTAGTAATGTCATTAAAACCCTCATGGACTAGGATAGAATCAATATTTATGTCCTGGTGTAGTACATTCAGGAGCAGCTTAGTAATGTCATTAAAACCCACATGGACTAGGATAGAATCAATATTTATGTCCTGGTGTAGTACATTCAGGAGCAGCTTAGTAATGTCATTAAAACCCACATGGACTAGGATAGAATCAATGTTTATGTCCTGGTGTAGTACATTCAGGAGCAGCTTAGTAATGTCATTAAAACCCACATGGACTAGGATAGAATCAATGTCCTGGTGTAGTACATTCAGGAGCAGCTTAGTAATGTCATTAAAACCCACATGGACTAGGATAGAATCAATATTTATGTCCTGGTGTAGTACATTCAGGAGCAGCTTAGTAATGTCATTAAAACCCTCATGGACTACGATAGAATCAATATTTATGTCCTGGTGTAGTACATTCAGGAGCAGCTTAGTAATGTCATTAAAACCCACATGGACTAGGATAGAATCAATGTTTATGTCCTGGTGTAGTACATTCAGGAGCAGCTTAGTAATGTCATTAAAACCCACATGGACTAGGATAGAATCAATGTTTATGTCCTGGTGTAGTACATTCAGGAGCAGCTTAGTAATGTCATTAAAACCCACATGGACTAGGATAGAATCAATGTTTATGTCCTGGTGTAGTACATTCAGGAGCAGCTTAGTAATGTAATTTACTCGAGCTCTGGGATAGGACATTGTTTTTGCACCAGAAACAGCCATATTTCTTACCATGGAGCTGCCCAAAATCAAGGTTGACGAGAAGGATGAGGAAATCCGCCCACTCCCACGCATCACTGGATTCAGAGAGCTGTGGATGCACGGGCGAGAGGCAGGATAACTAGCTCACGGCGCCTGGTGCAGGCCTCCGACAGATGGAGAAGCCTCTTCTTGATCCAGAGTAGGGATGGAAGGTTGCCGTCGTCGATCAGGCTCCAGGGCGGCGAGGCTTGACGTTGGTAGGCCTGGAACTAGTGTGGCCTACACTTTGCGGTTGAGGCGTTGTCGCTCCTTGACATTTCCACTTCACAATAACAGCACTTCCAGTTGACAAAGGCAGCTGTAGCAGTATAGTCAGTTAGCAGTTACACCGGTGGCAATGAATTAATAAAACCAAAAGCTTACCTTGCCTTGGAAGAGTTCCAGTGTTGTGTTGGATAGTCATAGCCAGCTAGCTAACATAGCATCCCTCTGTTATAGCCAGCTAGCTAACATAGCATCCCACTGTTATAGCCAGCTAGCTAACATAGCATCCCTCTGTTATAGCCAGCTAGCTAACATAGCATCCCACTGTTATAGCCAGCTAGCTAACATAGCATCCCTCTGTTATAGCCAGCTAGCTAACATAGCATCCCTCTGTTATAGCCAGCTAGCTAACATAGCATCCCTCTGTTATAGCCAGCTAGCTAACATAGCATCTCACTGTTATAGCCAGCTAGCTTACATAGCATCCCACTGTTATAGCCAGCTAGCTAACATAGCATCCCTCTGGCATAGCCAGCTAGCTAACATAGCATCCCACTGTTATAGCCAGCTAGCTAACATAGCATCCCACTGTTATAGCCAGCTAGCTAACATAGCATCCCTCTGTTATAGCCAGCTAGCTAACATAGCATCCCTCTGTTATAGCCAGCTAGCTAACATAGCATCCCTCTGTTATAGCCAGCTAGCTAACATAGCATCCCTCTGTTATAGCCAGCTAGCTAACATAGCATCCCTCTGTTATAGCCCAGCTAGCTAACATAGCATCCCTCTGTTATAGCCAGCTAGCTAACATAGCATCCCTCTGTTATAGCCAGCTAGCTAACATAGCATCTCACTGTTATAGCCAGCTAGCTTACATAGCATCCCTCTGTCATAGCCAGCTAGCTAATATAGCATCCCACTGTTATAGCCAGCTAGCTAACATAGCATCACTCTGTTATAGCCAGTTAGCTTACATAGCATCCCTCTGTCATAGCCAGCTAGCTAATATAGCATCCCACTGTTATAGCCAGCTAGCTAACATAGCATCACTCTGTTATAGCCAGCTAGCTAACATAGCATTCTTTTGTCATAACCAGCTAGCTAACATAGCATCCCTCTGTCTGAGCCGGGTGTTTTAGTAACTTTGAGTAAGTGAAACTGAAAGTGCAAAAAAAAATCATGAAATCTCTCTCTCTCTCTTCTCTTGCTTCTCCTTCATTTTTGAATAAATTAATTTGTTCACAACTGTTCAACTATTGTCTTTCTCTCTCTTTGAGTCAACTACTCACCACACTTTCTGCACTGCAGTGCTAGCTAGCTGTAGCTTATGCTTTCGGTACTATATTAATTCTCTGATCCTTTGATTGGGTGAACAACATGTCAGTTCATGCTGCAAGAGCTCTGATAGGTAGGAGGACGTCCTCTGGAAGTTGTCATAATTACTGTTTAAGTCTATGGAAGGGGGTGAGAACCGTGAGCTTCCAAGGTTTTGTATTGAAGTCAATGTACTCAGAGGAGGATGGAAGCTATCTGTCCTCCTGCTACACCATGGTGTTACCCTACAGAGTGCTGTTGAAGCTACTGTAGATCTTCTTTGTGTTTTAATCAATTATTTGGTGATGTGAATATTTCTTTTTTAATTTTAATTGAATCTTTATTTAACTAGGCAAGTCATATTTAGTATAGTTTTTGTAAAAAGGAATGTTTAATTCATGAAATTCACTGAGGAGCATGGTCTACCCCTTCCTCTTCTGAGGAGCTTCCACTGCTGTCCATAGGCCTGCAGTCTCTACAGGGAATTTAAACTGTACTCTCTTTTCATAATGGGGTAAAATATGACCAGCTAGGTGTGATAAACAGCCACCATGACATCAGCAGGGAGATCAGCAGGGACAACAGAGACTGATTGGTTGTTGAACTCTTAGGACCACCATTCAATAAAAACAAACAAAATAAATCCTCCTTCATTTGGCTGTCTGTAAATTTAAAAGGAGGGGAAACGTGTTGGTTAGGCAGCCAGTTTGGAGGGTGAATTGCCACAAAGCACATCCAGCAAGAGGGAAAACACGCACGCGCACACGCACACACACACACACACACACGCACACGCACACGCACACGCACACACACACACACACACACACACACACACCGTGAACTGAACTCCCACCTACACCGCATGCGTGTGCTCGACTGTTACCTCCGCCTGGTCTGCCATGACCCTTTGCCTCAATAGCATCGGTGCCGCGCATCTCCCCACAGTCGGGAGCGCGCCTCGGTCCACCGCAGCCGTCTGTTTTCTTCACTGCACAGCACGGCTCGCTCCTCCGACGGTCCACGGTGTAACTATGGCAGCCCTGAGTAAGATACCGCACAGCTGCTATGAGATCGGACACACATGGAACCCTTCCTGTGTCATGTCCACCCTGGAGATCACTGCGGGGGCTCTGGAGGTCTCTTTCAAAATATATGCACCGCTTTACCTGGTGAGTAGTTCGCTCCAAATACACGGCCAGGGAGATCTGTCCAGCCGATGCTAACTAGCTAGTTAGCCGTGTTGTGCTACAAGGGCCCCAAGTTCATACCTTATGGATGGATTGAAGCTAGCTAGCTAAATGAATCGGTCGCATGTTGTTAACTACAGTTTGTGACCGGTTGTTAGCAAATGAGACGTCGTGACTACAGATTTCACTTAACGTTATAATGCAAAAGAAAGTTAGCTTCCCTATTTAGCTGGCTAATCCCAGCTAGGTATATTGCAAATCTGCCGGCTAACTAGCTAGCTAACGTTAGTGGGACTTGAGTTGAACTTTCCTCTCGTCACAGTCAGTGATATTTATTAAGACATCTTGCTCTCTCCCACATCCCAAAATAGGCCAGGCAATGTGTGAAAAGGATGTTCATGATGATGATGATTATTTTATCATGAAACTTGGCACACTTGGTACAGTTTGGGGGCCCCTTGGACATTTCCAGAAAGGGAGCCATTGGCAAAAATAGTGTTTTCTTCTCTCCGCGGGTTGTTTTACCCAGTGGGTGGTGTTATATGTTATGCTGAGTGGGGGGTTTCAAAGTCCAAGGACTGTCTGATACGTGTCCTCTTCAAACCGATAACCCTCTACCTGGTTACCAGACATATTAGATAACATTCCTCTCCTGACCAGGAGAGGAATGAATGAGCTTAACATGCAGGCCATCAAAGCTATTGGTTAGTCAACATGCAGTAATACCTGTCCATCACAGCTATTGGTTAGTCAACATGCAGTAATACCTGTCCATCACAGCTATTGGTTAGTCAACATGCAGTAATACCTGTCAATCACAGCTATTGGTTAGTCAACATGCAGTAATACCTGTCAATCACAGCTATTGGTTAGTCAACATGCAGTAATACCTGTCAATCACAGCTATTGGTTAGTCAACATGCAGTAATACCTGTCAATCACAGCTATTGGTTAGTCAACATGCAGTAATACCTGTCAATCACAGCTATTGGTTAGTCAACATGCAGTAATACCTGTCAATCACAGCTATTGGTTAGTCAACATGCAGTAATACCTGTCAATCACAGCTATTGGTTAGTCAACATGCAGTAATACCTGTCCATCACAGCTATTGGTTAGTCAACATGCAGTAATACCTGTCCATCACAGCTATTGGTTAGTCAACATGCAGTAATACCTGTCAATCACAGCTATTGGTTAGTCAACATGCAGTAATACCTGTCAATCACAGCTATTGGTTAGTCAACATGCAGTAATACCTGTCCATCACAGCTATTGGTTAGTCAACATGCAGTAATACCTGTCAATCACAGCTATTGGTTAGTTAACATGCAGTAATACCTGTCCATCACAGCTATTGGTTAGTCAACATGCAGTAATACCTGTCCATCACAGCTATTGGTTAGTCAACATGCAGTAATACCTGTCAATCACAGCTATTGGTTAGTCAACATGCAGTAATACCTGTCCATCACAGCTATTGGTTAGTTAACATGCAGTAATACCTGTCCATCACAGCTATTGGTTAGTCAACATGCAGTAATACCTGTCAATCACAGCTATTGGTTAGTTAACATGCAGTAATACCTGTCCATCACAGCTATTGGTTAGTTAACATGCAGTAATACCTGTCCATCACAGCTATTGGTTAGTCAACATGCAGTAATACCTGTCAATCACAGCTATTGGTTAGTCAACATGCAGTAATACCTGTCCATCACAGCTATTGGTTAGTTAACATGCAGTAATACCTGTCCATCACAGCTATTGGTTAGTCAACATGCAGTAATACCTGTCCATCACAGCTATTGGTTAGTTAACATGCAGTAATACCTGTCCATCACAGCTATTGGTTAGTCAACATGCAGTAATACCTGTCAATCACAGCTATTGGTTAGTCAACATGCAGTAATACCTGTCCATCACAGCTATTGGTTAGTCAACATGCAGTAATACCTGTCAATCACAGCTATTGGTTAGTCAACATGCAGTAATACCTGTCCATCACAGCTATTGGTTAGTTAACATGCAGTAATACCTGTCAATCACAGCTATTGGTTAGTCAACATGCAGTAATACCTGTCCATCACAGCTATTGGTTAGTTAACATGCAGTAATACCTGTCCATCACAGCTATTGGTTAGTTAACATGCAGTAATACCTGTCCATCACAGCTATTGGTTAGTCAACATGCAGTAATACCTGTCCATCACAGCTATTGGTTAGTCAACATGCAGTAATACCTGTCCATCACAGCTATTGGTTAGTTAACATGCAGTAATACCTGTCAATCACAGCTATTGGTTAGTCAACATGCAGTAATACCTGTCAATCACAGCTATTGGTTAGTTAACATGCAGTAATACCTGTCAATCACAGCTATTGGTTAGTTAACATGCAGTAATACCTGTCCATCACAGCTATTGGTTAGTTAACATGCAGTAATACCTGTCCATCACAGCTATTGGTTAGTTAACATGCAGTAATACCTGTCCATCACAGCTATTGGTTAGTTAACATGCAGTAATACCTGTCCATCACAGCTATTGGTTAGTTAACATGCAGTAATACCTGTCAATCACAGCTATTGGTTAGTTAACATGCAGTAATACCTGTCCATCACAGCTATTGGTTAGTTAACATGCAGTAATACCTGTCCATCACAGCTATTGGTTAGTTAACATGCAGTAATACCTGTCCATCACAGCTATTGGTTAGTCAACATGCAGTAATACCTGTCCATCACAGCTATTGGTTAGTTAACATGCAGTAATATCTGTCCATCACAGCTATTGGTTAGTTAACATGCCTTAATATCTGTCAATCACAGCTATTGGTTAGTCAACATGCAGTAATACCTGTCCATCACAGCTATTGGTTAGTCAACATGCAGTAATACCTGTCAATCACAGCTATTGGTTAGTTAACATGCAGTAATACCTGTCCATCACAGCTATTGGTTAGTCAACATGCAGTAATACCTGTCCATCACAGCTATTGGTTAGTCAACATGCAGTAATACCTGTCAATCACAGCTATTGGTTAGTCAACATGCAGTAATACCTGTCAATCACAGCTATTGGTTAGTCAACATGCAGTAATACCTGTCAATCACAGCTATTGGTTAGTTAACATGCAGTAATACCTGTCAATCACAGCTATTGGTTAGTTAACATGCAGTAATACCTGTCAATCACAGCTATTGGTTAGTTAACATGCAGTAATACCTGTATACTGTCAATCACTGAGATTAATGATTTGTTAAAAAATATATGTGCCCTTTATTTAACTAGGACAAGTCAGTTAAAAACAACTTTTTATTTTCAATGACGGCCTCCTGAGGAACAGTGGGGTTAACTGCCTTGTTTCGGGGGCAGAAAGACAAGAGTTTTTTTTTAAACATGTCTGCTCAGGGATTCGATTTCGCAACCTCTCAGTTACTGGCCCAACACTCTAACAACTCTAACAACTACCAGTTGCTGCTGTCTTCATTAAAAACAGTTCATCTGATGAGTGTGGATGTCCTTGGTCTTCTGTATATGTTGGAGGGTTGATACACGAGGCTTTCACATATTATCTTTGAGGCAGACTCTCACACCCAGTCTCATTACTTTGTATGGATGATATCTCTCAACTTGAAACAATGTGAAATCACAATACAAAACCATTTGTTTAGTCTAGTACTATTCTATTGGCTGCATTAAATAGCAAACATAAAGTCAATTCAGTGATTACATTTGTTATCTTCATCTTTGTGTCTGTCTGATGAAACAGTAACATCTATTATTGTAGTTAGACTGAGCCAACCTGTACTATCTAGTGGTCCCTCATGGCCCAGTGACTGTCTAGTGGTCTCCCATGGCCCGGTGACTGTCTAGTGGTCTCTCATGGCCCGGTGACTGTCTAGTGGTCTCCCATGGCCCAGTGACTGTCTAGTGGTCTCCCATGGCCCAGTGACTGTCTAGTGGTCTCCCATGGCCCAGTGACTGTCTAGTGGTCTCCCATGGCCCAGTGACTGTCTAGTGGTCTCTCATGGCCCAGTGACTGTCTAGTGGTCTCCCATGGCCCAGTGACTGTCTAGTGGTCTCTCATGGCCCAGTGACTGTCTAGTGGTCTCTCCCATGGCCCAGTGACTGTCTAGTGGTCTCTCCCATGGCCCAGTGACTGTCTAGTGGTCTCCCATGGCCCAGTGACTGTCTAGTGGTCTCCCATGGCCCAGTGACTGTCTAGTGGTCTCCCATGGCCCAGTGACTGTCTAGTGGTCTCCCATGGCCCAGTGACTGTCTAGTGGTCTCCCATGGCCCAGTGACTGTCTAGTGGTCTCCCATGGCCCAGTGACTGTCTAGTGGTCTCCCATGGCCCAGTGACTGTCTAGTGGTGTCCCATGGCCCAGTGACTGTCTAGTGGTGTCCCATGGCCCAGTGACTGTCTAGTGGTCTCCCATGGCCCAGTGACTGTCTAGTGGTCTCCCATGGCCCAGTGACAGTCTAGTGGTCTCCCATGGCCCAGTGACTGTCTAGTGGTCTCTCCCATGGCCCAGTGACTGTCTAGTGGTCTCCCATGGC
This sequence comes from Oncorhynchus kisutch, assembly GCF_002021735.2. Lineage (NCBI taxonomy): Eukaryota > Metazoa > Chordata > Actinopteri > Salmoniformes > Salmonidae > Oncorhynchus > Oncorhynchus kisutch. The sequence goes on along the minus strand of NC_034202.2, from coordinate 47,103,391 downwards.
CCAGTGACCAGTGACTGTCTAGTGGTCTCCCATGGCCCAGTGACTGTCTAGTGGTCTCCTATGGCCCAGTGACTGTCTAGTGGTCTCTCCCATGGCCCAGTGACTGTCTAGTGGTCTCCCATGGCCCAGTGACTGTCTAGTGGTCTCCCATGGCCCAGTGACCAGTGACTGTCTAGTGGTCTCCCATGGCCCAGTGACTGTCTAGTGGTCTCCTATGGCCCAGTGACTGTCTAGTGGTCTCCCATGGCCCAGTGACTGTCTAGTGGTCTCCCATGGCCCAGTGACTGTCTAGTGGTCTCCCATGGCCCAGTGACTGTCTAGTGGTCTCCCATGGCCCAGTGACTGTCTAGTGGTCTCCCATGGCCCAGTGACTGTCTAGTGGTCTCCCATGGCCCAGTGACTGTCTAGTGGTCTCTCATGGCCCAGTGACTGTCTAGTGGTCTCCCATGGCCCAGTGACTGTCTAGTGGTCTCTCATGGCCCAGTGACTGTCTAGTGGTCTCTCCCATGGCCCAGTGACTGTCTAGTGGTCTCTCCCATGGCCCAGTGACTGTCTAGTGGTCTCCCATGGCCCAGTGACTGTCTAGTGGTCTCCCATGGCCCAGTGACTGTCTAGTGGTCTCCCATGGCCCAGTGACTGTCTAGTGGTCTCCCATGGCCCAGTGACTGTCTAGTGGTCTCCCATGGCCCAGTGACTGTCTAGTGGTCTCCCATGGCCCAGTGACTGTCTAGTGGTCTCCCATGGCCCAGTGACTGTCTAGTGGTGTCCCATGGCCCAGTGACTGTCTAGTGGTGTCCCATGGCCCAGTGACTGTCTAGTGGTCTCCCATGGCCCAGTGACTGTCTAGTGGTCTCCCATGGCCCAGTGACAGTCTAGTGGTCTCCCATGGCCCAGTGACTGTCTAGTGGTCTCTCCCATGGCCCAGTGACTGTCTAGTGGTCTCCCATGGCCCAGTGACCAGTGACTGTCTAGTGGTCTCCCATGGCCCAGTGACTGTCTAGTGGTCTCCTATGGCCCAGTGACTGTCTAGTGGTCTCTCCCATGGCCCAGTGACTGTCTAGTGGTCTCCCATGGCCCAGTGACTGTCTAGTGGTCTCCCATGGCCCAGTGACCAGTGACTGTCTAGTGGTCTCCCATGGCCCAGTGACTGTCTAGTGGTCTCCTATGGCCCAGTGACTGTCTAGTGGTCTCCCATGGCCCAGTGACTGTCTAGTGGTCTCCCATGGCCCAGTGACTGTCTAGTGGTCTCCCATGGCCCAGTGACTGTCTAGTGGTCTCCCATGGCCCAGTGACTGTCTAGTGGTCTCCCATGGCCCAGTGACTGTCTAGTGGTCTCCCATGGCCCAGTGACTGTCTAGTGGTCTCCCATGGCCCAGTGACTGTCTAGTGGTCTCTCCCATGGCCCAGTGACTGTCTAGTGGTCTCTCCCATGGCCCAGTGACTGTCTAGTGGTCTCCCATGGCCCAGTGACTGTCTAGTGGTCTCCCATGGCCCAGTGACCAGTGACTGTCTAGTGGTCTCCCATGGCCCAGTGACCAGTGACTGTCTAGTGGTCTCCCATGGCCCAGTGACTGTCTAGTGGTCTCCTATGGCCCAGTGACTGTCTAGTGGTCTCCCATGGCCCAGTGACTGTCTAGTGGTCTCCCATGGCCCAGTGACTGTCTAGTAGTCTCCCATGGCCCAGTGACTGTCTAGTGGTCTCCCATGGCCCAGTGACTGTCTAGTGGTCTCCCATGGCCCAGTGACTATCTAGTGGTCTCCCATGGCCCAGTGACTGTCTAGTGGTCTCCCATGGCCCAGTGAGACACAGGTGCCGGCCACGTAGATGGAAACAGAAAAGTCTGAGCCTTTTGGGTAAATCACTGGGGTATAACACTACGGTGAAAACACCGGGGTAAAACACTGGGGTAAATCACTGGGGTAAATCACTGGGGTAAATCACTGGGGTAAATCACTGGGGTAAATCACTGGGGTAAATCACTGGGGTAAAACACTGGGGTAAATCCTCAGTGGAAATGCTCCCTACACAGTGCCTTCTGAAAGTATCCAGACCCATTGACTTTTTCTACGTTTTGTTTCGTTACAGTCGTATTCTACAATGTATTAAATAGTTTTTCTCTCTCATCAATCTATACACAATACCCCATAATGACATCACAATACCCCATAATGACATCACAATACCCCATAATGACATCACAATACCCCATAATGACAAACCAAAAACAGGTTGTAAAAAATACAGAAATATCCCATTTACATAAGTTTTCAGACCCTTTACTCAGTACTTTGTTGAAGCAACTTTGGCAGCGATTACAGCCTCAAGTCTTCTTGGGTATGACGCTACAAGCTTGGCACACCTGCATTTGGGGAGTTTCTCCCATTCTTCTCTGCAGATCCTCTCCAGCTCTCAGGTTGGATGGGGAGCGTTGCTTCACAGCTATTTTCAGGTTTCTCCATGTTGATGTTCGATCAGGTTCAAGTCTGGGCTCTGGCTGGGCCACCCAAGGACATTCAGAGTCCTGAATCCACTCCTAAATTGTCTTGGCTGTGTGCTTAGGGTCGTTGTCCTGTTGGAAGGTGAACCTTTGCCCCAGTCTGAGGTCCTGAGCGCTCTGGAGCAGGTTTTCATCAAGGATCTCTCTGTACTTTGCTCCGTTAATCTTTCCCTCAATCCTGTCTCGTCTCGCAGTCCTCCTGAAAAACATCTCCACAGCATGATGCTGCCACCACCATGCTTCACCGTAGGGATGGTGACAGGTTTCCTACAGATCTGATGCTAGGCATTCAGCTCCAAAGAGTTCAAACTTGGTTTCATCAAACCAGAGAATTTAGTTTCACATGAACTGAGAGTCTTTAGGTGGAGGAGTACAGGTCAGTAGATGGATTGACATGAGTAATCTAGTACTCAAACGGATTTCAAAACTCTATCTTTAACCAGAGATGGAAAAACAAAATAGTGTAAAACTATTTGGTGGAATGTGGCTGCCCGTTGTCCTGAAGACAATGTAGCTTTTTCTTTAACTCAGTGTTGCATTTGCAGGGCACAAAAAACAAAGCCAAGCATCACACAGTTCTTCTTCCTGAACTCCTGTTAGGCCTACAGAGAGAGTTTTAATGTCACAAGTACAGTTAAACCCAACCATGCAGTAATCTATATCAATGGAGTACTTAAAATAACACAGTCAAACACAATACACAAAGAAATAAGAACAGCACGAAGTAACCATATTATATACAGGCTCAGGTCCAGTACCATCCTATATACAGGCTCAGGTCCAGTACCATCCTATATACAGGCTCAGGTCCAGTACCATCCTATATACAGGCTCAGGTCCAGTACCATCCTATATACAGGCTCAGGTCCAGTACTATCCTATATACAGGCTCAGGTCCAGTACCATCCTATATACAGGCTCAGGTCCAGTACCATCCTATATACAGGCTCAGGTCCAGTACCATCCAAATACAGGCTCAGGTCCAGTACCATCCTATATACAGGCTCAGGTCCAGTACCATCCTATATACAGGCTCAGGTCCAGTACCATCCTATATACAGGCTCAGGTCCAGTACCATCCTATATACAGGCTCAGGTCCAGTACCATCCTATATACTATACAGGCTCAGGTCCAGTACCATCCTATATACAGGCTCAGGTCCAGTACCATCCTATATACAGGCTCAGGTCCAGTACCATCCTATATACAGACTCAGGTCCAGTACCATCTTATATACAGGCTCAGGTCCAGTACCATCCTATATACAGGCTCAGGTCCAGTACCATCCTATATACAGGCTCAGGTCCAGTACCATCCTATATACAGGCTCAGGTCCAGTACCATCTTATATACAGGCTCAGGTCCAGTACCATATTATATACAGGCTCAGGTCCAGTACCATCTTATATACAGGCTCAGGTCCAGTACCATCTTATATACAGGCTCAGGTCCAGTACCATCTTATATACAGGCTCAGGTCCAGTACCATATTATATACAGGCTCAGGTCCAGTACCATCCTATATACAGGCTCAGGTCCAGTACCATCCTATATACAGGCTCAGGTCCAGTACCATCCTATATACAGGCTCAGGTCCAGTACCATCCTATATACAGGCTCAGGTCCAGTACCATCCTATATACAGGCTCAGGTCCAGTACCATCTTATATACAGGCTCAGGTCCAGTACCATATTATATACAGGCTCAGGTCCAGTACCATATTATATACAGGCTCAGGTCCAGTACCATCTTATATACAGGCTCAGGTCCAGTACCATATTATATACAGGCTCAGGTCCAGTACCATATCATATACAGGCTCAGTCAGGTCCAGTACCATATTATATACAGGCTCAGGTCCAGTACCATATCATATACAGGCTCAGGTCCAGTACCATCCTATATACAGGCTCAGGTCCAGTACCATCTTATATACAGGCTCAGGTCCAGTACCATATCATATACAGGCTCAGGTCCAGTACAATATTATATACAGGCTCAGTAACATAGCATATTATATACAGGCTCAGCCAGGTCCAGTAGCATATTATATACAGGCTCAGTCAGGTCCAGTAGCATATTATATACAGGCTCAGTCAGGTCCAGTAGCATATTATATACAGGCTCAGTCAGGTCCAGTAGCATATTATATACAGGCTCAGTCAGGTCCAGTAGCATATTATATACAGGCTCAGTCAGGTCCAGTACCATATTATATACAGGCTCAGTCAGGTCCAGTAGCATATTATATACAGGCTCAGTCAGGTCCAGTAGCATATTAATGTACAGGGATACTGGAGTGATGGGGGGTAGATATGTATAGGGGGAAGGAGACGGGGATACTGGAGTGATGGGGGGTAGATATGTATAGGGGGAAGGAGACAGGGATACTGGAGTGATGGGGGGTAGATATGTATCGCTCCCTGTGAGTGTGGATAGAGATTCAAGGTCAATAAAGATACAAGTTAAACAGGGTCTTTGTAGCTATTTAGTTAGCTATTTAGTTAGCTATTTAGTTAGCTATTTAGCAGTCTTCTTGCTTGGGGATAGAAGCTGTTAAAGATCCCGTTGGTGTCAGACTTGATCTACCGGTAACTCTTGCCGTGTGGAAGCAGAGAGAACAGTCTATGGCTGGCTGGAGTCTAACAAATCTCCTTCCTTTCACACCGCCTGATATACAGTGGGGCAAAAAAGTATTTAGTCAGCCACCAATTGTGCAAGTTCTCCCACTTAAAAAGATGAGAGAGGCCTGTAATTTTCATCATAGGTACACTTCAACTATGACAGACAAAATGAGAAACAAAATCCAGAAAATCACATTGTAGGAAATGATGGTGGAAAATAAGTATTTGATCAATAACAAAAGTTTATCTCAATACTTTGTTATATACCCTTTGTTGGCAATGACAGAGGTCAAACGAGCAGTGATGTTTGGGGCTGTTGCTGGGCATCACGGACTTTCAACTTCCTCCAAAGATTTTCTATGGGGTTGAGATCTGGAGACTGGCTAGGCCACTCTTACGAAGCCACTCCTTCATTGCCCGGGTGGTGTGTTTGGGATCATTGTCATGCTGAAAGACCCAGCCACGTTTCATCTTCAATGCCCTTGCTGATGGAAAGAGGTTTTCCCTCAAAATACCTCACGATACATGGCCCCATTCATTCTTTCCTTTACACGGATCAGTCGTCCTGGTCCCTTTGCAGAAAAACAGCCCCAAAGCATGATGTTTCCACCCCCATGCTTCACAGTAGGTATGGTGTTCTTTGGATGCAACTCAGCATTCTTTGTCCTCCAAACACGACGAGTTGAGTTTTTACCAAAAAGTTATATTTTGGTTTCATCTGACCATATGACATTCTCCCAATCTTCTTCTGGATCATCCAAATGCTCTCTAGCAAACTTCAGACGGGCCTGGACATGTACTGGCTTAAGCAGGGGGACACGTCTGGCACTGCAGGATTTGAGTCCCTGGTGGCGTAGTGTGTTACTGATGGTAGGCTTTGTTACTTTGGTCCCAGCTCTCTGCAGGTCATTCACTAGGTCCCCCCGTGTGGTTCTGGGATTTTTGCTCACCGTTCTTGTGATCATTTTGACCCCACGGGGTGAGATCTTGCGTGGAGCCCCAGATCGAGGGAGATTATCAGTGGTCTTGTATGTCTTCCATTTCCTAATAATTGCTCCCACAGTTGATTTCTTCAAACCAACCTGCTTACCTATTGCAGATTCAGTCTTCCCAGCCTGGTGCAGGTCTACAATTTTGTTTCTGGTGTCCTTTGACAGCTCTTTGGTCTTGGCCATAGTGGAGTTTGGAGTGTGACTGTTTGAGGTTGTGGACAGGTGTCTTTTATACTGATAACAAGTTCAAACTAGTGCCATTAATACAGGTAACGAGTGGAGGACAGAGGAGCCTCTTAAAGAAGAAGTTACAGGTCTGTGAGAGCCAGAAATCTTGCTTGTTTGTAGGTGACCAAATACTTATTTTCCACCATAATTTGCAAATAAATTCATTAAAAATCCTACAATGTGATTTTCTGGATTTTTTTTCATCTCATTTTGTCTGTCATAGTTTGCACAATTGGTGGCTGATGTCTTGGATAGCAGGGAGCTCAGCCCCAGTGATGTAGTGGGCCGTCTGCACCACCCTCTGTAGCACCATGTGATCCAGGGCGGTGCTGTTGTCATACCAACCAGCGATGCAGACAGTCATTCACGACACTGTGTACATGTGTGTGTGGACCATTTGAAGTCCTTAGTGATTTGGACACCGATGAACTTGAAGCTCTCGACCCGATACGCCACAGCTCTGTCAATTTGGATAAATGTCTATTAAAACTGATGGGATACCAAACTATATTCCTTGCCAAATGATGACAGTTTCATCAGAAATTCAAAATGGACTGGTCGATTGAGAATGATGTGTTCCAACAATGAGCTGCGGTTTCAGAATAATTGCGCCCCTTCCATTTTACGCTTAGGCTACTTTGCGAACAGCTAGTACCGTTTAGAATTGGTTAGCCTACGCCTTAACCCTCCTTAAATATAGGTTCACACTGAAAATATGCATAAAACATTTGGACGGTTAATGGGTTGTTTTAATGGGTTGTTTTAATGGGTTGTTTTAATGGGTTGTTTTAATGGGTTGTTTAATGGGTTGTTTTAATGGGTTGTTTTAATGGGTTGTTTTAATGGGTTTTTAATGGGTTGTTAATGGGTTGTTAATGGGTTGTTACAGTGGGTTGTTAATGGGTTGTTAATGGGTTGTTAATGGGTTGTTAATGGGTTGTTTTAATGGGTTGTTTTAATGGATTGTTACAGTGGGTTGTTAATGGGTTGTTGCAGTGGTTTGTTAATGGGTTGTTGCTATGGGTTGTTGCTATGGGTTGTTGCTATGGGTTGTTGCTATGGGTTGTTTTAATGGGTTGTTACAGTGGGTTGTTAATGGGTTGTTGCTATGGGTTGTTGCTGTGGGTTGTTAATATGACTAAGATTGTGTCTTTGGCTGCTGGACATTTTGAGAACATGAGAAATACTGGTTTCAATGGCATATGAGGAAGTGTGTATACAATAATACCCTTAACATTCCTATGGTCTGAACACCATGGCCTCGTTGCCCTGGCAGATGGCCTCGTTGCCCTGGCAGATGGCCTCGTTGCCCTGGCAGATGGCCTCGTTGCCCTGGCAGATGGCCTCGTTGCCCTGGCAGATGGCCTCGTTGCCCTGGCAGATGGCCTCGTTGCCCTGGCATGTTGGGAACCTCCTTGGAGGCCAAATGGCCTTGACCCTAAAATCATGAAATTCCAGGCCTGATAGCAAGTACTCTACGGCACACTACACCACAGTAGCAAGTACACTACAGTAACATACAGTACACTACAGTAACCTATACTACAGTAACCTACAGTACAGTAACCTACACTACACTATACTACAGTAACCTACAGTACACTACAGTAACCTACACTACAGTTACCTACAGTACACTACAGTAACCTACAGTACACTACAGTAACCTACACTACAGTAACCTACAGTACACTACAGTAACCTACAGTACACTACAGTAACCTACACTACAGTAACCTACAGTACACTACAGTAACCTACACTACAGTTAACTACAGTACACTACAGTAACCTACACTACAGTAACCTACACTACAGTAACCTACACTACAGTTACCTACAGTACACTACAGTAACCTACACTACAGTAACCTACACTACAGTAACCTACAGTACACTACAGTAACCTACAGTACACTACAGTAACCTACACTACAGTAACCTACAGTACACTACAGTAACCTACACTACAGTTACCTACAGTACACTACAGTAACCTACACTACAGTAACCTACACTACAGTAACCTACACTACAGTAACCTACACTACAGTAACCTATACTACAGTAACCTACACTACAGTAACCTACACTACAGTACACTACAGTAACATACACTACAGTACACTACAGTAACCTACAGTAACCTACAGTAACCCACAGTACACTACAGTAACCTACAGTAACCTACAGTACACTACAGTAACCTACACTACAGTACACTACAGTACACTACAGTAACCTACACTACAGTAACCTACACTACAGTAACCTACACTACAGTAACATACACTACAGTACACTACAGTAACCTATACTACAGTAACCTACAGTACAGTAACCTACACTACAGTACACTACAGTAACATACACTACAGTAACATACACTACAGTAACCTACACTACAGTAACCTATACTACAGTAACCTACAGTACAGTAACCTACATTACAGTAACCTACACTACAGTAAACTACAGTAACATACACTACAGTAACCTACACTACAGTAACCTACAGTACACTACAGTAACCTACACTACAGTAACATACACTACAGTAACCCACAGTAACCTACAGTACAGTAACCTACACTACAGTACACTACAGTAACCTACACTACAGTAACCTACAGTACAGTAACCTATACTACAGTAACCTATACTACAGTAACCTACAGTACAGTAACCTACACTACACTATACTACAGTAACCTACAGTACACTACAGTAACCTACACTACAGTAACCTACACTACAGTAACATACACTACAGTAACCTACAGTACACTACAGTAACCTACACTACAGTTACCTACAGTACACTACAGTAACCTACAGTACACTACAGTAACCTACACTACAGTTACCTACAGTACACTACAGTAACCTACACTACAGTAACCTACACTACAGTTACCTACAGTACACTACAGTAACCTACACTACAGTAACCTACAGTACACTACAGTAACCTACACTACAGTTACCTACAGTACACTACAGTAACCTATACTACAGTAACCTACAGTACACTACAGTAACCTATACTACAGTAACCTACACTACAGTAACCTACACTACAGTAACCTACACTACAGTAACCTACACTACAGTACACTACAGTAACCTACACTACAGTAACCTACACTACAGTTACCTACAGTACACTACAGTAACCTACACTACAGTAACCTACACTACAGTACACTACTGTAACCTACACTACAGTAACCTACACTACAGTAACCTACACTACAGTACACTACAGTAGCATACACTACAGTAACCTACAGTAACCTACACTACAGTAACCTACACTACAGTACACTACAGTAACCTACACTACAGTAACATACACTACAGTAACATACACTACAGTACACTACAGTAACCTACAGTAACCTACACTACAGTACACTACAGTAACCTACACTACAGTACACTACATTAACATACACTACAGTAACCTACACTACAGTTACCTACAGTACACTACAGTAACCTACACTACAGTAACCTACACTACAGTAACCTACACTACAGTAACATACACTACAGTAACCTACAGTACACTACAGTAACCTACACTACAGTTACCTACAGTACACTACAGTAACCTACACTACAGTTACCTACAGTACACTACAGTAACCTACACTACAGTAACCTACACTACAGTTACCTACAGTACACTACAGTAACCTACACTACAGTAACCTACAGTACACTACAGTAACCTACACTACAGTTACCTACAGTACACTACAGTAACCTATACTACAGTAACCTACAGTACACTACAGTAACCTATACTACAGTAACCTACACTACAGTAACCTACACTACAGTAACCTACACTACAGTAACCTACACTACAGTACACTACAGTAACCTACACTACAGTAACCTACACTACAGTTACCTACAGTACACTACAGTAACCTACACTACAGTAACCTACACTACAGTACACTACTGTAACCTACACTACAGTAACCTACACTACAGTAACCTACACTACAGTAACCTACACTACAGTACACTACAGTAGCATACACTACAGTAACCTACAGTAACCTACACTACAGTAACCTACACTACAGTACACTACAGTAACCTACACTACAGTAACATACACTACAGTAACATACACTACAGTACACTACAGTAACCTACAGTAACCTACACTACAGTACACTACAGTAACCTACACTACAGTACACTACATTAACATACACTACAGTAACCTACACTACAGTTACCTACAGTACACTACAGTAACCTACACTACAGTAACCTACACTACAGTACACTACAGTAACATACACTACAGTAACCTATACTACAGTAACTTACAGTACACTACAGTAACCTACACTACAGTAACCTACACTACAGTAACCTACACTACAGTAACCTACACTACAGTAACATACACTACAGTAACCTACAGTACAGTAACCTACACTACAGTAACATACACTACAGTAACCTACAGTACAGTAACCTACACTACAGTAACCTACACCATAGTAACCCACAGTAACCCACAGTAACCTACAGTACAGTAACCCACAGTAACCTACAGTACAGTAACCTACAGTACAGTAACCTACACTACAGTACACTACAGTAACCTACACTACAGTAACCCACAGTAACCCACAGTAGCCCACAGTAACCCACAGTACCACAGTAACCTACACTACAGTAACCCACAGTAACCCACAGTAACCTACACTACAGTAACCCACAGTAACCCACAGTAACCTACACTACAGTAGCCCACAGTAGCCCCACAGTAACCCACAGTAACCCACAGTAACCTACACTACAGTAACCCACAGTAACCTACACTACAGTAACCCACAGTAACCCACAGTAACCTACATGTGGAGTTCTGTCTGGTGAACTAAGAGGCTTATTATACTACTAGACACCAGCTGTCATTGTCTGTATATGTCCTTCTTACTGTCTCCTCTCTCTTCCATTGTCCTTCTTACTGTCCTCCTCTCTCTTCCATTGTCCTTCTTACTGTCTCCTCTCTCTTCCATTGTCCTTCTTACTGTCTCCTCTCTCTGCCATTGTCCTTCTTACTGTCCTCCTCTCTCTTCCATTGTCCTTCTTACTGTCTCCTCTCTCTTCCATTGTCCTTCTTACTGTCTCCTCTCTCTTCCATTGTCCTTCTTACTGTCTCCTCTCTCTTCCATTGTTCCTCTTACTGTCTCCTCTCCCTTTCATTGTCCCTCTTACTCTGTCTCCTCTCTTGTCCCTCTCTGACCCTGGACGGTAAGACTAGTTGATCTGTTCTGACCCTGGACGGTAAGACTAGTTGATCTGTTCTGACCTGGACGGTAAGACTAGTTGATCTGTTCTGACCCTGGACTGTAAGACTAGTTGATCTGTTCTGACCCTGGACGGTAAGGCTAGTTGATCTGTTCTGACCCTGGACGGTAAGGCTAGTTGATCTGTTCTGACCCTGGACGGTAAGACTAGTTGATCTGTTCTGACCCTGGACGGTAAGACTAGTTGATCTGTTCTGACCCTGGACGGTAAGACTAGTTGATCTGTTCTGACCCTGGACGGTAAGACTAGTTGATCTGTTCTGACCCTGGACGGTAAGACTAGTTGATCTGTTCTGACCCTGGACGGTAAGACTAGTTGATCTGTTCTGATCCTGGACGGTAAGACTAGTTGATCTCAAGTGTGTGTGTGTGTGTGTGTGTGTGTGTGCAGATAGCAGCCATCCTGCGGAGGAGGAAGAAGGAGTATTATCTGAAGAGACTCCTCCCTGAGATCCTTCAGTCCACGTCCTTCCTCACCGCTAATGGAGGACTCTACATCGCCTTCTTCTGCATCCTCAGGTAACACACACACACACACAGCCAGACACACACACACACAGCCAGACACACACACACACACACACACAGCCAGACACACACACACACACACACACACAGCCAGACACACACACACACACACACACAGCCAGACACACACACACACACAGCCAGACACCACACACACAGCCAGACACACACACACACAGCCAGACACACACACACACAGCCAGACACACACACACACAGCCAGACACACACACACACAACCAGACACACACACACACAACCAGACACACACACACACACAACCAGACACACACACAACCAGACACACACACACACAGACACACACACACACACACACACACACACACACACACACACACACACACACACACACACACACACACACACACACACACAACCACACACACCCACACAACCACACGCACACACACAACCAGACACACACACACAACCAACACACACACACAACCAGACACACACACACAACCAGACACACACACACCACACACACACACACACACACAGCCAGACACACACACACACACACACACAGCCAGACACACAGCCAGACACACACACACACACAGCCAGACACACACAACCACAGACACACACACACACACAGCCAGACACACACAACCACAGACACACACACAGACACAGCCAGACACACACAGACACACACACACAGCCAGACACACACACACACACACAACCAGACACACACACACACACAACCAGACACACACACACACACACAGTCAGACACACACACACAGCCAGACACACACACACACACAGCCAGACACACAGCCAGACACACACACACACAGCCAGACACACAGCCAGACACACACACACACACACACACAGCCAGACACACACAACCCACAGACACACACACACACAGCCAGACACACACAACCACAGACACACACACACACAACCACAGACCACACACACACAAACCACAGACATACACACACACAACCACAGACATACACACACACAACCACAGACACACACACACAACCACAGACATACACACACCAGCCAGAAACACACAACCACACACACACACACACACACACACACACACACACACACACACACAGCCAGACACACACAACCACAGACACACACACCACAGCCACACACACACACAGCCACACACACACACACACACACACACACACACACACACACACACACACACACCACACACACACACACAACACACACACACACACAGCCACACACACACAGCCACACACAGCCACACACCACACACACACACACACACACACAGCCACACACACACACACAGCCACACACACACACACACACACACACACACACACACACACACACACACACACACACACACACACACACACACACACAGCCACACACACACACACACACACACACACACACACACAACCAGACACACAACCAGACACACACAACCACAGACACACACATGTACACTCACAGCCACAGACACAAACGCGCACACACACACACACAGTCCTTGAGTGGCCTGACCTGATAGCCAATCAGAGGGCTTTGAAGCAGTCTCTGTCCTTTGGCCCAGTAGGGTGTAGAGGGTGAAGTTCATAGTGTACTAGAAGGTGCCAGGCAGTGTCAGATAAGACTTCAGATATGTTGTTATCTTGTTTGGTGTGTGTTAGGAAACTGCTGGGTGGCTTCACCTCCTGGTCCGCTGGGTTCGGAGCAGCTCTACCTGCCTCTTACATCTCTATCCTCATGGAACGCAAGAGCAGGTAACCTCTTTTCTCCTCTCCCCTCTTTTCTCCTCTCCCCTCTCCCCTTTCCCCTCTCTCCCCTCTTTTCTCCTCTCCCCTCTTTTCTCCTCTCCC